>NC_090173.1:45869375-46169375 GCF_024679245.1 Pseudorasbora parva | reverse complement strand
TAATGTTCCGCCTAGGCTGTAGCGGCAACAATTCCTTGTTCAGCCCGGGGTGGGGCTCTAAAGACTATTCCTCTTATTTTTATACATCGGAAGATAATTTATAAAGTGAAGTAATTTGACAAAGTGTTATTTTTCTGTGTTTGTTTATGTGTGCATATGATGTTGATATATATATGTTTATTTTGTGTAATGGCCATTATTTGTGTACGTGTTTTCCCCTTTTTGCGTTAATTGGTGCTGGTCACCTATAAATTCATGCTTTGTGTTTTTAAGAGTCAGTTCTGTGAGAGGGCAGGTCTTAAAAATTAAATGATTGATTTTATTTCTCGAACTCCTTTTCATATTTTTAAGACATTTGAAATTGTCTATTATCTAACCTTCTGTTGAAGCTGGTGGTTTTATTTTTAAACTTAATAAATAAAATAAAACATTATGAACTGAAAAATATTAACGATGCTGTTATTAAAAAATTATTTGACAGCGTATTAACACCTAATTACATTTTAATGACAAATTAAACTTGTGCCACTGAAAAAAATGTATGACATTATAATGGCCTCAGTCAACATCATTACCAACCACATGGCAGTTTAAGGTTAACCCTATAAGATAAGTAGTTTCTTAAATTTGATAATCTGTTATGTCATGTTTATGACAGGTTATGTTGTCTTGGTAATGTCAAGTTGTCATGACAAAGACACTGACAGGTTATGATGTATTGGTTTATGTCAAGTTGTCATAACAAAGACAACTCTGAAATGTCATCATTGCATTAAAAATGACATAATTAAGCGAATGACACTTAATGACAGTTGTCATAAACATGCACAAAAACTCCTTCATATTCATGACACATGTCATGTCATGATTATGAAGGTGTCATGTCAGTCTTATGCACACCCCTTCAAGTAAAGTGTTACCGAATATTTTTTCAAAGAGTGTACAGTCGCATCCAAAACTGTCTAAGGCTGTTGCTTATTTAATCGTATTTAATTTAGGCTACCACAGATCTCTATCATCACATCTGGCTGCAAACCTCTAAAGAGAAGGAAGGAATAGAGTAAACGACATGATGGGGAAATAAACTGACAGAAATAAAACACTTCAGAAAGAAAAAAAAACAGGGATGGTCCTTTGAGACTTTCAGAGCAGTGGAGATACTTTATCTTTGTCATGTCTGTTTAGACACTGGCAAATCTTCTCTAAACACATGTTTTGCTCAGAAAAACTCACTTTCCATCATGTTTTTATCGTAATTGCATCAGAAACGTAGCTCTTGGCCAACATAAACACTAACCCACTTAGCAAGTCTTGGAGAAAGAGTGTGAACAACACAGAAAATACAACAACACAACAAGCCTAAGACGTCAACGGCCGTAACCACCATATATACACAAACATTCCGATAAATATTGACCAATGTGTCTTTCAATGGCTAAACAAAATAGTCCACAATAAAAATGTGCACTGCATTCAAAAAGTTAAGATTTTTAAAAGTTTTCTTTTATTCTCACCAAGACTATATTTGTTTAATGAAAAAAAAAAATACTGTAAAAAAAAGGGGTCAAAAGAACACAGTTTATTTAAAATATTTTTTTTATTATTCATATTATTAAGAAATGAATTTATTTCCACACAAAAAAAAACTTTAAAAAAACAGTATGTAACACAAAAGAACAAATTTAGTAGTTCATTTGTGCACTTAAATTTCGATGTGTTCGTTTCATAGATCTATAGTATAACTTTGAATATAGATGCATTGTGTTTTTTTTCTCACTATTGTCACTGTTTGAATAAATGCTCAAAAATGTCACTTTTATGTTCCACAGAAAACTATAACATGCCAGTAAAAAATGACAGAAAGGTCATTTTTAGGTGAACTATCTATTTAATTCAAAATAATTTACATTTTTCCCTTTACCGGTTCTGAATATGTGGTTAGTTCTTTGGTAGATGCACCGGTGTTCTTCTAACACAGCTGCATCTGGTGTACAGTATTTTTGGCAGGAAAGTTTGTCTCTAAGGTCCCATATGCAGGAAGGGGAATGTCTGTTCTGTAAGGATTTCTGTCCTTGGCTTTCATCTTTTATTACAACGAGCAAGACATTTAACCCCAAAGGGCCATGTAGTAAATTTCTTAAAGCAAACTAAAAATGCATTCAGTGAGATCGTAACAAAAAGTTTATTTTTTAAATGGGCAAGTCTGCCAAAATTGACATACTCTCATGTTGTTACATTGTAAAATACATTTTAGCATATTGTTCATACTGCTATTTTCTACACGGTGTAGTGAAGAAGAGCCGTCAAGCTCCAAAAACAACAAAAAAGCACTATAAAAGTACTATAACTATAGACTTCGGAATCAGTATTATTATTTTTTGAGGAACAGAGATAAATGTATAATGGTGCTATTAGTTGAATAGCTTCCCTACACATGAATGAGATATACAGATGATAGAAAAATAGCACACGCTATATTTAATACTTTTATAGGTTTTAAATAGTTCTGTTTTTGTCCTTTATAGAGCTTGACTGTGCCTAGAACGCTTTATGTATGGAAAAGAGCATTCATCACAGAAGAAAGTCAACCTTGTTTGGAACAACTTGAGTCCAACAGTTTATATCTTGGCAAGTAACTGTTTAAATCTTTGGGACATTGTGAAAGAAGGCTTTGTGTAGGCGTATGAGTAAGACTTTGTGCTGGTGTGAATCTTAGCAGAGAAGATGCATGCATAAATGTAAGAAAGTCAGATTCATCAGGGACGATAACACTGACGAATGCTCTGTTGGACGTGCTCCTGTTCTTTGTTTAAAAGTTACATTTGTGTATGAATAACTCTGGCTTGGCTTCTAGTTTGGAGTTTGAGCTTTAAAGGCTCATGGGTGACAGAGAAGCAGTCACCACCTTCATATTACAATGAGTTATCATGGAAATATCCATTGCACAACACTCAAGAGGGAATCCTGGGCTGAAACTAGAGCTGGACGTTCAGCATAAACTATAACGGTTTGATTCCCATTTTATGCATTTCATAGCTTGATGGTTTTCAGGAATGCGTTAATAAGCAGAGGTTTGATCTTGGATTTATTTTCTGGATTACACTGTTGAGGAAAAAAACACATTTCAATAGTGAAAAGTGCAAACCTGAACTCCATTCATCTGTGAAACAGATGCATAGCCATGATTAGCAAGTTAAAGGGGTACTTCAGTGTTTGGAAGATGAATTTGTATTTAAACTGGGTCATTATTGTAGTAGAAATGTGAAATTATTTTTGAATTTGGTGCCTTCTAGACTGAGAAAAGACTAACCCTGCGTCTCAATCAGCTCCCTAATTCACTAGTCAGGGCACTGATCAGGACATAAGTCAATGGGCTGACTCCCTGATCAGTGCCCTGACAACTGAACAAGGGAGCTGTTTGAGACGCACCCCAAATGTATTTTTGTCTCATGGGGATGAAGGACTACAATTCCCAGAGTGCTTCGCTGCCCTGTGAGGCCATTCCCAAAGATGACGCAAATATCGTCAATTTGCGTCACGGGAGGAATTTTTCCAGAAATAAAATGCATAAATCTCTTGTCTCAGGGGGATATGAGGGGGAAAGCACAATCATTTGAATATACTCTAGGGTTTCTACTGATACAAAGCCATATGCTAATCGCTGAAGTAACCCTTTAAGTTTGGAAAGCAAACTGCAATATACTTTAACTATATCTGCATTATATGTTGCCTATAATGTGCACAACATGCTTTTTTTTACCTTTTGCCAGAATGAACAGAGAGTAACCTCCATGTAATATCCCACAATGCAATGTGTTCAAAATTAATATTTGTAGACTATAAGGTTAGTATTTGGGTTGACCTAGTTGCAAAGTTAAGGTAGAATGTGACATTGGTGTCAATGAAGGCTTTTCTGAGCCATCGGACTCAAATATCTTCATTTGTGTCCTGAACACAGGTCTTACGGGTGTCCAATGACATGAGGGTAAGTAATTATTGACATAATTTTCATTTTTGGGTGAACTAACCATTTAAGGTCATTTTTTTTCAAGTAATTGTCAGAGAAACCATTAAGGAATAATTGCATTTTATAATTTTCAAACATTAGGAGAACGTTATCTTTCGAATGTTCTATGAAGTGGTAAAAATCGGTTTACCTTTAGACGAACATCCAACTAAAAATAAATAAATCAATCCATTAATGATGCATACATAATAGTTTTTTGCGCTAACATTTGGAGAATGTTGTTAAAGACCAGATAACTTTGAATAAACATTCTATTAACATTCCTGAAAGAATGTTTGTTCAGTATCTTGCCAAAGTTCCGATAACGTTCATGGCAAACATGTAGCATCATATTAAAAAAATTAACATGGTGCCTCATGATTTAGAAAATGTTTGCATATAGATTTTTAGATGTAGTTATAAAGGCATGTATTGTTTATGTATAGCAAAACAGTCAACAGCAAAACCTTCAAAAGCTCAAAATTGCATGAAAGGTCTTCGGCTATTTCCTGGACAACTACTACACACGCAAACACACACACACACACGTGTACGGTTTATTATCCTTGTGGTGGACTCTCCATAGACATAATGCTTTTTATACTATACAAACTGTATATTCTATCCCCTTAAAACATCCCTTCCCTAAACCGACCCACCACACAAAGCTTTCAGCATTTACATTTTCACAAAAACTCATTCTGAATTATTTATAAGCTTGTTTCCTCATGGGGAACTCAATTTAGGTCCCCACTGTCAGGACTCGGGTTTGATCATTGCTTTTCCTGCTCTCTCAGTTGTTTCCCTGTATTTTTCCATTGCACCACAGCTGTGCTGTATTCTTAATCAGCACTACTGCACACCACTCTCTCACCTGTCCCTCATTTGAGTTTCCCGCTCTTGATTTTGGAGGCAGCTGTGCTGCATTATAATCAGGGCTCTTGCACACTTCTCACCTGTTTCTCCTTTCGTTTAATTTCTCACACTATTTAGCTTCCACTCTTATCTGCCTTCCCTGCCAGAGTGTTTTGACTGCTTTTTTGTCATGCTCCAGCCTCTTAGATGTCAAATCTATTTTCTGTCCTGTCAAGTTTTGATGCTGTTTTGTTTTTCCCTAGTCTGGTCCAGCCCTGCAGCTCGGTGTTGCCATCTCCATTTTGGGGATTGGCTTTTTGTTATTGAGTCTGTGCCAGTTCTTGGACTTTTCCCTGCCCTGCACCTTGCTGTGTCATTTTGTTGGCCCTGAACCTACCTGTCCCTCGATCACTCTCCTGGCTTGCCCTCTTGCATTACTGCCTCACTGGACTGTCTACCTGTTGCTGACTTCTGCCTGTTCTTGGATTGTGTCTACAGCTATTTCCCCTGACGTGGCAGCTCGGCTGCCCAGTTAAATATTGTTTTCTTTTACTTTGCTTTTTGTCCTAATAAATATTTTGAACTGATCTGCTCTTGGGTTCTGTTCTTCCATCCAGCCCTCACACCCACGGTGATAGTCCCCATGAATTAGTGTGCATTCAGAAGTACCCTACCGGGAGAGAAAAACATGAACATGCACACAAAGCAAAGCAAAGCAAAACAACAGTGTCATTGAGCTGTTGCTCTGTTTTCCTACAGCATACTCCCAGGGAATTAACCTGCATCCTTTCTGGAAAGAAATGAGCAGATGCCAAGCTAAATATTATTCTACAAACACATAAGTCACCAGATGCCACCTGCAACAAGCGGAAATAGAAATCCCTCTCAAACTCATGTAGAGTCTGGATTTTCAAACGTGGACAAAGAAAAAAAGAGAAAAATAGGCTGAGCAGATGAGTTTACTATAGGTGAAGTCATGGAAGAGGCACTTCTCCAGCTGTGTGACGGACGAGACCTCGGAAAGCTGGAAACAGCCACAGAAGACACTTTGTTGCACAGAAGACCTGCACTTTACTTCAGTGTTTAGATGGTAGAATTCATCATGAAGGCTTCTTGACCACAATTTTATGTCAACAGGTTTGGGACTTTTTGACGAGAAACGTGTCATGTGGACTTTGTGGCCTTGGACATCAACAAAAGCTGATTTATGAAAAAGTTTGAGTAGTGGGATTTGAGGGGAAAAAATGGTTATAAATGAATGCTTCAGCATCCAACTATAACAATATATTGTAAATCAGAGGAGTTAAGTGGAATAAATTGGCCAAGATTTAACAGTAATCTTACAGTAAGACACTGTCCACATCAGTACATTCAATTCAGTAGAAGAGAGGAAATCTGTGTTTGTTCAAATGCAATAGTCGAATATGACTCACTAACCCAAAAGGTAACTGTGGTCTGACATAAACATCACTCTCGCAATCTAGCATAACAATGGTTTGAGGCCATTAGCATACGTTAAATGGATGGTCAAACGCCGCATTGAATTATTAATAACAGATATGTGTTGATGGCGCCTGCATCCAGTTTACACAATATCATATATGTATGAACTTCTTACTCAAGCATTTAACTCTTACACTATCTTTTATCCTTCAGCATTGGTGATATGTGGATTAATTTAAAAGGTTCTTTAATATTTCATATATTTAAATATTTATTAATAATAATAATCCCAGGTGCGACACTTTCAGCTGTCACGGTTTAAGTCCGAAGATGAAGAAGAAGGTACAAATAAAGAGAGTCTTTATTAAACGTAAGTCAACAACTCCATGCACAAACAATACTGGACGAATAATAAGTGAAGCTGAGGAACTTAAATGCACATGGCGATGGACTAAATGATGAAATGAATATCCATGGTAAAGAAGAATAAAGGAAAGCATGCAAACAGGTGATTAAACAGACTGATAGAAAACGAAGCGTAACTCTGACATCTGCATGCAAGGTGAACAAATAACAGCAAATGCACACAAAAGACAGCCGCTTCCTGAGATGAAATTCAAAAATATACTATAGCCTTCAAGCGTTCGGGGTCAGTATGATTGTCTTTTGAGAAATGAATAGTTTTATTCGGCGAGAGTGCATTAAGTTGATCAAATGTGACAGTAAAGACTTCTCTTCATCAAAAATCCTCAGTTCACACAAAATTATGAAGCAGCACATCTGTTTTCAACATTGAAAATAATCATAACTGTTTCTTCAGCATCAAATCATATCAGATTGATTTCTGAAGGATCATGTGACACTGAAGACTGCAGTAATGATGCTGAAAATTCAGCTTTGATGACAGCAAAATTACATTTTACAATATATTACAATAGAAAACATTGTTATTTTAAACTGTAATAATATTTCACACTGTTATTGTTGATCAAATGCGGCCTTGGTGAGCATAAAATAATTGTTTCATGAAAATAATAATACCAGCCCCAACCTTTTGAATGCTAATGTATGACCCGAGTTAAAAAACAACATTACATTTTATGAATACAACTTGAAAGGTGACTCTATATTACATCTCATAGTACTTATAAGACTCAAACTAAATATGAACCATCAGAGATTCATCTTATACAGGACAATATAATGCTGAAAGCCCAATAACATCTAAATTAGATCTGCCGACAAAAACTATCTGGAATTGACGGAAATGTACGTCTGCTTGCAGAACAACAGCTCTGATTTAATAGGACGGTTCAAATAAAGGCACGGATGGAAAATCTGGTGGATCAATGCAAACTTCATCTTTCAAGATGTCTAGAATCTCTCCATGTCTCAAGAGGGTATCACAGCAGCAGCTCGGCGAGATCTTCAGAAACCTTTGTTCTGCTGCCAAGATCTGATGCAGATAAATGATGGGGGATTAGACAGAGATGGAGAGACACACATCCTGCTGCCCTTAGAGAGATGGCTTATACAGAACTCGGCCAGTCCTCAGACACGGACACACACTCATCATCTCTAAACAACTATGAAGAAAATATATAGATTATATACAGATTCATTTGACAAAAGATAAATACACTGTGTGCTGTTAAATGTCTATATATTCATTTTTAGTTTTCAAAATGAGAAATGGCAACTAGCTGGAATAAAATATATATTATATAATTACACACACACACACACACACACACACACACACACTAATACACTCACACACACAGGCTCTCACACACAAACACACACACTTGAACACAGACATGCATGGACACACACACACTTACTCACACAACTAGACACAGACAATCACACACACACTTGGACACAGACAAACAAACAAACACACACACACACACACACACACACACATGTTGGTCTATGTGGTTTACAGGGACTCTCCATAGGCGTAATGGTTTTTATACTGTACAAACCGTATTTTCTATCCCCTTACACTGCCCCTGCCCCTAAACCTACCCATCACAGGAAACATGCTGCATTTTTACTTTCTCAAAAAAACATAATTTAGTATGTTTTTAAGGCCATTTGAATTATGAGGACATTTGATATGACCTCAAAAAACCACATTTATAGAGTAATACCAGTGTAATACCCATGTAGTTATACAAATTTGTGTCCTCATAAACCACATAAACAGGCTCACACACACACACACACACACACACACACACACACACACACACACACACACACACACACACACACACACACACACACACACACACACACACACACACTCTCACACTCAATAAAAATCCCTACATGTGCAAATAGTTTAAGGTTTTGGAATAGCATGGTCATACACTTTTCCCAAAAAATAGATCAAAACATATGCAGCCAGCAAGACTATATTCAGTCAATATTCTGTAGAAGTATTGTGGCACATTGACCTTTTACATCGCTGTTTCATAAGACATGAGCTAGATGAGTTAGTGCCCTTCTGTACCATTACAAACTGCTGTGAAGTAGTACTAAAGTACTTCATAACCTGAATTCAGAACAATCACAATCTTTTTTAAACTCAACTTTTGATGGAAATTCACTTTTTGTGAGAGATTTAGACATCTCAAGTTATATTATCCACACACCTAGTTTATTTCTATAAAATAAATATCACAAATGAAGGTTTCCTAAAGTTCAAAAGACTTACGGAACATTTGATAATCGGTTAGTTTAACTGATTCAATTGCAAGGCAGTCACCAACTTACTTGGCTGACTAAGATAAGTGTTAGTTTCTCCTTGTATCAATTCCAGAATTTACCAACAAACTTTATAATGAACATTTCTGTTGTCAGTATATTTTTAGTTTTTGATTATATTCAGTTTTTGATTGTCTCGTAGGTCTAATTTTGTAATAAAAGAAAAAAGCAGGGTGGCCAAAAACAGTGATATTGTCAGGGTTATGTTTGACCTGTTTAATATTGAGTTGGTTAGGCAGTTTTCTCTCCCTGTTTCATTTGTTTCTACTTTTAGTCAGTCTTCTAAGGTTAAACATTACCATAATAATAACGGATACAATTTTTGATTTTAATAATGTTAATAACTCTCAGAAGCTGTGAGTAAAATACACAGAATCAGGCCTCGTGGTCTATTGTTGCTTACATGTCTTTATAGGTTTCACCTTGAGTCTTTCCGCCTTCTGTGAGACACAGGACTGGAATTTTTCTGCACTTAAAAGAGACACAATTGTGTCCGTATAGTTTATGTTTCAGCTATTTCCCCATCCCGTCAGCCCCAGTTCTCCGATAGTATATGTCAGCATGTGTTCCCGCCCCTTTGCTCTGGGTCTGGTATTATTTGGCTTTTACGGATGCAGTCATGTCCGAGCTGTTTGTTTTAGTTTGACATATGCACCTGCATCCACAGTAGCTCATCTATCTTTCTATTTCTCTTACCGAGGTTGCTGGGAAATGTCTGCGTCACCCAATGAGATCCTCCTTTTGTGTAAATTACATAAGATCATTCACACCTTATAAATGATTACAAACATTGAATATAATGTATCACACTCAGAGTACTACATTAAACACCCTCATAGTTTGATACTGACAAACCTATCCAGAAACAAATGCTATCAATACTGTAAAAAAGTAGCTACCTTAAATTTAACTACAATCAACTTTGAAGTCATCTAACCTTAAATTACATTAAACTAGCTCAAACAAATGTGTTGAATCTTGTATAACTTATGTGAAAATGCTTAACTTATGTAAAAGCATATGTAATAGATACTTAAAATGCCATGTGCTCAAATATATCTTCATCCAAACAGAAGGTCCATTTGACTCAGTTATCGGTTCTATCTGAGAATGTGAATTGCACAAAATCACCAAACATGGGATGCTTCCCACACTTCCTGCCATCAAAAGCCAGAGTGCATCCAACTATGGAGAGATATGATTAACACATATCTAAATATACACTAACTTTAAATCCCAGCCGAGCAAAGGCAAGGTAATTTCTCTAGTCTAATGATTATGATTCAGGGTTGGTTGCAGTTTTGCTTATTGGCTCAATAGCACCCTCGTCTGGTATGAGTTTACAACTGGTACATGTATGTATGTGTGTATATATATATAGCACGTGAGTATTTTCACCCCCTCAAAATGTTTTTAAGCCAGTTATTTATACATTTTGCAATAGTGTGTCAGTAAGTAATATCAGTTTACATTTTCAAACATTTATTTTTTCAATAATTGTAATAATCCATTCTAGTGAGATTTTTGTATGCAGAAAGAGCCTGACAACAGCGGTTTGATCCACACAGAGATCTAATCTCACCATCGAGTCCATCTGTGATTACACGAAGAAACTGAAACAAAATCCACAAGAACTGCGACATCTCCAAGACGCTTGAAGAAACCCTTCTGCAAAGCTACAGTAGTGTGAACAGTGTAAAAATACTGTAAAATGGGAATGATTTCAAAAATAATGTCATGAATAGATTTTGTTTATCAATTATATTAATCCCTAATCTAAAGTGTGACCATATATATATATATATATATATATATATATATATATATATATATATATATATATATATATATATATATATATATATATATATATAATAATTAAATAATCTATACTAAATATTATAAGTGGTTTTACTATTCTTTTTATTTTACTTTACATTTATTTTCTATACAATTTAAGAACACGTCTAAATAATGTTAAAAAGCCTGATTTGTCTGATTTTGTGTTAGCATTAAACATTGAATAAACAGCATCAACCTACAGTCTGTGTAAAAACTGTAATGAGAAGAAACAAAGTATTAAAACAAATTATGTCAATATTGTGATGCTGTATGATTACTGAATACAGTCGAGAGGCTGGACAAATCAATGTTTTTTGGAACTCTCAATTCCAAACACCTCACAATCTATTTATTTTTGGAATTGACCCCCAGCCCTACAGAACAAATGACCATTTTGATTTTTGCC
Organism: Pseudorasbora parva; assembly: GCF_024679245.1. NCBI lineage: Eukaryota > Metazoa > Chordata > Actinopteri > Cypriniformes > Gobionidae > Pseudorasbora > Pseudorasbora parva. The sequence continues at coordinate 46,158,045 of NC_090173.1, read as the reverse complement.
AACACATTGAATACAATGTTTTCTGCTTTGCATGCCAATTTAACGTTATTTTACAACTCTCACTACAAAAACAACGATTTGTGCCATAATCATGTAAAATGGCATGCATTTTACAGATTTACAACAGCAGTTCAGGAAGCTAGTTATCACTGTTCCAATCACATCCGCTTTAACCATTTACCAACTGTTTGTTTTGCCATTGTACTGTTTACAAGTAAGAGCACTGATAAGACTATGCAAAGGAACGTTCCACTCCATCCAATGAAATCAGAGAGTTGTTCATCATCTATGAATAAAAAAATGACGAGTGCACAACTTGCTGGGATTTTAGATCACATTTAATGATTTTCGTTCAAGAGATTCAGATTCACATGAATCTTTCTCTGGTCAACACTTCCATGGCATTTCTCTCTTTCAGCCACAAAAAGTCATGTTTTCCTCTCTCTCACACAACACAAATATTTGTACAGAGACTGCAGTCTAAACCAGCTGCGGAGATCTTTAAGAGATCTTACACCATCAGCTGTGAAGCACATGCCAACTGGGCAACAGTCACAAAATGACCCAACTAACCAACAACATAACGTACATATCAGTTGCATTTAAGACACGTTTTTAGAGTCCTCGCACAAGGACTTGACAATCTCCCTTTAAAACAATCTTCAATTAAAAATCCATTCACATCCACTCGTTTCGCATGAGCACCAATGTACTTAAAAGAGAAACTGACAGAATAAAAAATAAAACACTGATCTATTCCACTGGTATGTAACTGCAAGTAAAGGAATGCACATCTCATTAAAAAATACACAGCATTAAAAATTGAAATAAATTCACAAAGATCACATTTGAAGTGTTAAACTGTTAATATCTTCTTCTTGTCTATACATATGTTAGGTAAGATATATCAATAATACTCCCTTTTGGAATACTAAAAACCTAACAGTCAGAGTTAAGTCGTGAAAGCTGCAACAAACATCCATAGTGGACCGGTTTGTTATTGCTTCCCTGTGTAGATATGGAAACATAACCAAAAGCACTCGTATGTTTGGGAGGCAGTCACTGTATCTGCAGTAAAAATCGACAGTCAATTCTTGAATGAACCAGGCACCACAATTATGGTGAACTTGTATAGTATACTAGTAGACCTATAGTAGACTATACTCAATTGTCAATGTCTATTTCTTTTAAAGCAAACGCACAGCAGCAAATCCTCTGCCACCGTCTACTGCTCATAGACAAAACAGAACAGGGACTTGAAAACTTGGAAAAGCTACCAAAACATGTGTGACGTTCTCTTTGGCACATTCTGTCACTGACAAATTTACAGTTCTTAAAATTCATTTCTTGCTTTTGTTTTGTGAAAACGCCTTCAGATTGGTACAGGGAAAAACTTCTTAAGAAAAGAGCGTCATACACAGGCAATTAGCACTTTATGCTCAGAAAAACAAAATATATATATATATATTTATATATACAAGAGTTTAAACACACGAACGCTCCCTAATTCGTTGCAGATAAAAGTGCATTGACTTTTTACTCTTGTAAAACATTCAATGTAGTGTAGCCAAATAGTTTAACATTCAAAAGAGCCATACATTTGGGTTCTCTTGAAATCTGGAAAAAAAGAGTCACGTTTATGACACTAAAATACTTCAGTTCATCAACTTGTTCCAAGGCAATTTCTCAGAAAGCTTCATTAACATTTAAAAAGCAACCAGAAGTCTTTTAGACAGCTGTGTCAACTGTTTCATTTGGAGTTTACATTGTGTCAAGCACGGAATTAACAAGAAAGCTGTAGTGAAAATGGAGCGATCTAGGATCAAATTCATAGAAGCATTATGCAAAGCATCGCATAAATTTGTGCAAACGTGCTACAAAATAATGTGCCGTACGAAAGAGCAATGAAGGCATAAATACGTACAGTATGTTTGAATACAACTGGAAGGCATGACGGAATTCATGCTTATTTTGTACAAATGTTGGACGTGCTAAAACAATGCATTTAACTAAGTGTGCTTAGCTTATTTAAATATTTAGCAGCAAATGGTTCCAGACAAATTTGATCATCTCTAAGTGGCAAGATTCAACTGAGAATACAAACATCTAGATTGCAGAGGGATCATTAAGAGAAAAGGAAAAGACATGAACCAATTTATGGCCCTGTTTAAACCTGGTATTAAGATGCGTTTTGGTCAATCGGATCACATTCCCGTTTACATCTGGTCTCTTTTGTCCACTTTCAACCACTTCTGTCCCAATTTCTTTGAGCAAAAAGGGTCTATAGGCAGGTAAATGTATATGGGTTTTTTTCAGTTCTTTCAATTTAATTGACAAAATAAGCTCACGCAATTGATGTATGAACAACTGAAAAACATGGAGAGCAGCAGCTTTCGTTTCGGCTCTGACAACTGCAAGACCACGCTGCGATGAGTGTGTGTTAGAAATCAGGAATGGTGAGAGAACATTGTGCTTGGTACCTTTTTATGTCTTCAAAACAAAACTTGGGTCTTCAGCCGACAAAGTTTAAATCCTGTCTGGATAGCGCGTTTCCCATAATGTTGACGCTTTAGGTCAGTTGGCGGAGTAGGCATCTTTAACAGCTGTTTGAATGCATTTGACCATATGCGCGTTTACACTATGAAAGCAATCCAGATGAATGCGTTTTCAACTACCTCTGGAAGTGGTCAAAAGCTCAATCCATTTAAGACTCTGATTACATGTACTTGGTCCATTTACAACCCCGTTTAAACTTGTCCACTTGTGATCCGATCGACCAAAATGCATCTTAAAGGTGGGGTAAGTGTTATTTTAAAACCGTTTTAGAAAAAGGCCTCGGGCCGAGTGGAATAACAAACTTGTAGCCAATCAGCAGGTAAGGGGCGTGTCTACTAATGATGGTGAGAAGAGCGCTCGCTCTCGCTCTGTGCACGTCATTATTCAAAACACACGAGTCACACACATAGGTCACACATGACGGACATTAGCCGAGAACTAGCCTAATATATGCTGCTTTTGCTTCACTATGGCCGTGTGTCATGTTCGCTTGTTTGTCCATTTGTGATCGTATTGTGGCTCACTTCAGCGATGATAAAGACCCGTTCATTTCCACACCGTATGGAGCATCTAAATCTCATCACTGTGCTTCAAGCATCCGCTCACAAAATGTGTCCGACAAGTAAGATACTATACTCCTAATATATGTTTGTTTCCTCTTTTCATGATCTATATAACCCTTATCCGGTCATAACTGTAATATGTCGTCAGCTGGACCATCGGCTCGTGTTCTATCGAGTTGTTCATGAGAACGGTTTGTGTTTATGTGATCGCTATAACTCTAATCTTGTCATAACTGTAATATGTCATCAGTTGGACTGTCGTGCTCGTGTCCTATCGAGTTGTTCATGAGAACGGTTTGTGTTTTTGTGATCGCTATAACTCTAATCTTGTCATAACTGTAATATGTCGTTAGCTGGACTGTCGTGCTCGTGTTCTATCGAGTTGTTCATGAGAACGGTTTGTGTTTTTGTGATCACTATAACTCTAATCTTGTCATAACTGTAATATGTCGTCAGTTGGACTGTCGTGCTCATGTTCTATCGAGTTGTTCATGAGAACGGTTTGTGATTTTGTGATCGCTGTAACTCTAATCTTGTCATAACTGTAATATGTCATCAGTTGGACTGTCGTGCTCGTGTTCTATCGAGTTGTTCATGAGAACGGTTTGTGTTTTTGTGATCGCTATAACTCTAATCTTGTCATAACTGTAATATGTCGTCAGTTGGACCGTCGGCTCGTGTTCTATCGAGTTGTTCAAGAGAACGGTTTGTGTTTTTGTGATCGCTGTAACTCTAATCTTGTCATAACTGTAATATGTCGTTAGCTAGACCGTCGGCTCGTGTTCTATCGAGTTGTTCATGAGAACGGTTTGTGTTTTTGTGATAGAAGGGGTGACTTTTTCATTGAATATTCGACCTGGATTAGTTAAACAGATTCTGCTACAGTCGTTCCCTGGGTTACGTATGTGTGGGGCGGAGCTATCAAAATAGGGGCAAGACCCTTTTTGGGGGTAGGGGGGTGTTTGTTTTGGTGATTTGAAATATCAACAACGGTTACCAGATAGCACTAATCCCACCTTGAATACCAGGTGTAAACAAGACCTATGTCTGCCTAAAACAAACTTCTCACATCTTTTTATATCTGCATGGCAGTGCAAGATTGTACTCAATTATCACAGTTAAAATAGCTACAAACTGTGAACTTGCAAATGCTAGAAACAGATGAGCTTTGTTTCAAAGGGTCAAGGCCTTTTGTTTAAGTGCTTTATAGTTTTGTGTCTGTGCCTTTTTGATTGTAATTCTGATTTGTCGACAATTTAACAATACATTTGGTAAGCTAAACGATTTTTCTGTAGAGTTCATCGTGAACAACAAATTTTAGGCATTGGGGATAAGGGCCAGTTAGCTTACAGAACTGAACTCACCACATACTCTTTCTCCTTTTCAAAACCATAAATGCATGAAAAAGTTGCATTATACTGTGAATTGTTTTGTTCATAAATAATTATCAATCCTTTCAAGCCAAAGGGAGATGAGAACTGTCATGGCAACACACCTACCTCGCTTCTGAATCATAACAGATGCTTGTGATGTAGGTCAGGGTAAGTAGGTCGCTAGCTGAGAATTTTCAAAAAATCTCTGCCTTTGATCAGAGATATTATTATGAGCAAAACAAAAACTAAAAAGAACAAATTAGGGATAAACTGGTGAAGATGATGGCATCCCATACATATGTAGGAGGGAAACATGGTCTAATTTGCAGGCGAAGGAATTGGCTCTACTGTGGCCGCCCGCCCCACAGAGGCTTGATTGAGAGTGGGTGTAGGTGTGGAGGCTGAGGGCATTGGGGAGGGTGTGGATGGGGTCACGGCTGGAGCTGTGGTTGTAGTGGAAGTGGAAGTAGCAGCTGAGACTGTGGGGTTTAAAGCAGGAGTGTCACTTTGGGCAGAAGTGTTGTTTGTGTGTGATGCAGTCTTGTTGTAGTTAAGATTGAGGATGTGCTGTTGCAGGTGCCTGATCCAGTCCTCCTGTACCGAGAGAGGGCCGTGAAACTCCATGTCACAGAACCTAAAAGAAATTAATTACAAATAAGGTACTGTGGGCCTACACATTTGTAAAAAGAAAATTCTGAGCTATTTTAAAAAATACTATCGACACACTAAGGCATCATCTACACTAAGGGCATTAACATGATCTTAAACCACATGTACTCTAGCTGATCAAAAACCAAATGAACTGACTACCAAGGTATTAAGACATCATAGACATGATCACAACACAAGATTTGACAAGACAAGTTGTAAATTTATTTATCAATTTATATCTATGATTTCAGATCATTCTACAAGAGTAATTTACTAGGTTGCGAATCGGTTAGCATTCTAGTTAGCAGGCTCTATATATCCAGGCAGCTCACTAGGTTATGGACAAGATTTAATATACAAGTACAACTTACCGGCACTTGAGTGAGTAAATTTTACCCACAAGTCTAACCAGTGGGGTGGAGGGAGGCTTTGGCACAAGGGCAGGAACGGTACTGGAGCGAGGCTTCGGGGGGCCACTCTCTCCCTCCCCTCCTTCAGCATGTGACGGGTGTTTGAGTGGCCGTCTCTCAAATCCTTAAGAGAATAAAATCGGCAGCTTAGGTACAATCTTGCAATTGCATAAGTTATAAAGGAAGACGAACAGCTTAAGGTAGTTTTGCTCAGACCTCGTGGCAAACGCACGTTGAGTTCGCTATGGGCCACCTGTGCATGTGAAAGTGTATTATTGGAATGATGGCCGCCAGGCTGTGGAATAAGGCCATGCTGAGCGGAACTTCCACTCTTGCTTTTTGCGTCTGTTCCCCGCGACGACAACCCCCATGAACAACTGTTGGCGTCCCGTCCTATTGCCCTCTTTTGAGGCAAAGTGAGAGATGCCCATTTGGCCACAGCAGGCTTTGAGGAAACAGGAGTTGTAGGGTCAGAGTCGCAGGATGCTAAGAGAGTGGAACTGCACCTCTGTAAAAGATTACATACATTTTTGATATAAAAAGACTATTTTTACAGCTAAACAACAGAATTGCAATTACTGGAGAGTAGGGGTGACTCCGAATAGTCGAAGATTTGATGCATCGATATGCGGAGACGGATTCGGGTATTATGAAACAAGGATCATACCATTTTAGCAAAATGGGGGTGCTCAATATTTTAAATAAGTGGCACGGCGCTGAGCTTGGCGTCCGGTGTGCGACCCCTTAAGGGCGGAGCGAAGCGCCACCTTTAAAATTCGAACACATTCAACAACATTCAAATTCACAGTGTACACAAACCGGTGGCGGCATTCAGTACCTGTCCGCGGCGACTCAGGAAGTTGTTTAAAATCCTGCCGCACCATGTACAGAGCACCATTTCAAGGTTTTATATAAAATTTATATTACAGTGCCTTGCGAAAGTATTTGGCCCCCTTGAACTTTGCGACCTTTTGCTACATATCAGGCTTCAAACATAAAGATGTTTTTTCACAAAAAGTAATTTAATAATTTTAATTTAGTATTATTATTTATTACAATTTAGTAATCAACAACAAGTGGACAATCATGGAGAAAGCATCACGAAGAACAAGGAGCACACCAGGCAGGTTCGAGTTACTGTTGTGGAGAAGTTTAAAGCCAGATTTGGATACAAAAAGATTTCCCAAGATTTCCCACATTACAAGGAGCACTGTGCAAGCGATAATATTGAAATGGAAGGAGTATCAGACCACTGCAAATCTACCAAGACAGTTCATCACCCTGAACACACCATCCCCACTGTCAAACATCATGGTGGCAGCATCATGGTTTGGGCCTGCTTTTCTTCAGCAGGGACAGGGAAGATGGTTAAAATTGATGGGAAAATGGATGGAGCCAAATACAGGACCATTCTGGAAGAAAACCTGATGGAGTCTGCAAAAGACCTGAGACTGGGACGAAGATTTGTCTTCCAACAAGACAATGATGCATAAAGCAAAATCTACAATGAAATGGTTCAAAAATAAACATATCCAGGTGTTAGAATGGCCAAGTCAAAGTCCACACCCGAATCCAATCGACAATCTGTGGAAAGAACTGAAAACTGCTGTTCACAAACGCTCTCCATTCAATCTCACTGAGCTCGAGCTGTTCTGCAGGGAGAAATGGGCAAATATTTCAGTCTCTCGATGTGCAAAACTGATATACCCCAAGCGACTTACAGCTGTAATCGCAGTAAAAGGTGACGCTACAAAGTATTAACTTAAGGGGACCGAATAATTTTGCACGTCCAATTTTTCAGTTTTTGATTTGTTAAAAAAGTTTGAAATATCCAATAAATTTTGTTCCACTTTAGGATTGTGTCCCACTTGTTGTTGATTCTTCACAAAAAATTACAGTTTTATATCTTTATGTTTGAAGCCTGAAATGTGGCAAAAGGTCGCAAAGTTCAAGGGGGCCGAATACTTTCGCAAGGCACTGTATATTTCCCTCAAATCGTCAATATACATACTGATTTCACCCTGTGCTACAAGATACACCCATCGTGCAGCTCTTTTGTCAGAAGTCGATTCAAAATTGAGCATGCGCTTATATAATGTGCTCATCTGGTGGCGGTGTGAGATACCCGAGATGCGGCGCTGAGCTTCGCGTCCGGTGTGAGACCACCTTTAGGCACAATCGGCTTAAGAACGTGCATATAAACGCACTCAAGGTGTTCTTTTCCTCTCTAGGCAGGTATTTTTTAGGTTTATTTATCAAAATGTTCTTTTATATATTTGTGTGATGTTCTGTATTTCGATCGTGGCTTTAACATGTTATGAGAAAACGTTTTACGAATGTTTATCCACCACATTACCTTTTATTTAAACCTAAATAAGAAAGCCATTGTCAGTTTGTCTGTCAGTTGGCAGGCAGTTTTGGTCGCTTTATTAATTATTTGCTGTGTGCAGTGTGTAAAGGAAAATAAAAATAGTTTTACCCTCCTGCTGACTAGTGTCATGCCCCTCCCAATCCATTCACACACACATAGATGATTAGACTATCGGTTGACCATAGAAAGATTCGACAATTCTGATTCGAATGTGTAAATCCTTAGTCGGGGACACCCCTAGTGTAGAGTGGTAAAGCATCACAAAATTGTTCTAGTTGCTTTCATACTTTCTTTTGGGCATAGCGGGCTCCTTGCGCATAACTTTGCTGCATCTCTGCTGCCTTCTGTGGACGGCTGCGTATCCAGGCACTCAGCGTCTCGATAGGCGAACCATTTACACACCACTCTGTCACGCCAAACTGTCGTAAATGTGCCCGAGCATGACTGGCCAATGCCTTCCTGTTCTCAAAGTAGAACCCACAGAGTTCACAACTAGCATCTGAAAAGGAAAAATAAAAAAAGATAAAGGCACACTGTTTTTGAGATTATTCACAACGCATTTTATATATTTCTGGGTAAATCAGAATATTCAACAAGGAAAGAATATAATACTGTCAAACAAACAATGAATATTTCCCAATAGGACAAGAAACATCTATAAAAAACAAATACATTGTTTTGCTTATAACCACCAACTATTTTAAGTCTGAGGGGATCTTTTGTTTATTTGAGTCATTATTCTGGAAACATGGCAGCAACAAAGACATTGAACTACAAATACTGTAGTGTTTAAGCAAAATCATGGAGAAGAACCAAATAAGGAGACTTACAAAAAAATACGCTTACCCATGTGGCCTATTCCATGCTTCTCCGTTGAGGCTTTACCCTTTAAGGAATAGTCCTGTGGGGGAGGCGAGAAGTTTTTAGATTGGACGAGCAGTGTCTTCTCTCCTGGCTTTCCCTCCTCCACCAGCACCTTCTTCTTCAGCGGAGACACTCTAAAAATCTTCCCCACAGGTGAGGTGGGGGACAAGGCCATGCTTCCCAGCCCATGCTTATGAAGGCGTGAACCAGAGTGGAGCAGATTAAGAGGTGATTTGCGGGACAGGGCAGAGGTCTGATAGCCTGGACCACCATCCTGTCCCGGTTCCTCCTTTATGCCCAAGGCAACAGATGCAGGGGTTGTGCCCTGTCTCCTCATGACTTCCCACAGTGTGTCAATTGGCGAGCCATTAACAGACCACTCTGTGATGCCCATATGCCTCAAGTGTGATCGCGCGTGGCTTGAGAGGCCTTTGCGGTTTTCGAAGAATTCACCACAGAATTCACAGCGAATATCACGGGAAGGTTCCTTCTCCTGAGTCATAACTGTAGGAGGAACGACAGTAAAATGAGAACAGATGATTCAGTCATCCATTAAAATCATTACAAATTATAAAAATAAACAAACAAACATACACCACAGGTGTGGAAAAGAAAAAGGAAAAAAAACTTACCCAAGTTGACTGGATAGACATTATCTGAAGAAATTAAACTGGAATGTAGTGGCTCTGGGCTATAGCCTTTATTTACTCCCATGTCTGATCCTTTCATGGTAACTTCTACAATTTCAGGCTCTGGTTTTGGCTTAACCAACTCTACTGTTGGGGGGGAACTGGCAGCAGATGTCAAAGGAGACATTTTGCGGTTAGGCTGATCGTGGCTTGGTGTTTTGGCAAAGTGGAAAGGCAGGCGCCCAAGAACATTCCCTGGTGGGGAAGAGGACTGGGCCATGGGCCGAGGGAGCCCTAGGCCCGGGGAAGAACAGGGGGATTTGGGGGACTTCAGAGGTATAATGGACGGTAGGCCTCTACGAACTATAATCTCTTTTAGTGTGTCAATAGGTGAGCCATTTACAGACCATTCGGTGATGCCAAGTTGGCGCAGATGGGAACGAGCATGACTGGAGAGGCCTTTGCGGTTCTCAAAAAGTTCTCCACAGAATTCGCAGCCCACATCTTTCATTGGCTCTGATAGAAGTGTACAGAACAATCCATCAGATTTAAGTTAGTTATTTGTATAAACTACCTTATGTAAATGAAGAAGTAAAGAATAAACAAGGACATGCAAAAACATGTAAAAGTTGTTACCTATAGGAAAGGACATCACTTCCCCACCACTGAAGCGAAGGACCTGCAAAGAGGAGGGTTTCAGCTTCTTTGGGGGTGGGCCCAATAGGGTGTGGGCAGAAGATGAGGTAGCTTTGGAGCCAATGGTTGTCTTCGAAGAAGAAGTTGCTGTTTTATATAGGACAGGGCTGGAGGCAATAGGTCTCTTCGAGGAAGAAGTAGAAGTGGAGGGTAAGAGGGAAGTCATGCTGGTCTTCTGGGACCTCAGGTCTTCAGGACCATCAGAGAGAAAAGAATTTGCTCTGTGCTTAAAGTCATCAGTCAAGATGAACCGGTTGAGTAAGTCAATGGGGGAGCCCTTGGATTCTGAATACTCAATCCCAAAATGGCGCAAATGGGCACGAGCATGGCTCGAAAGGCCTTTTCTTGTTTCAAACCATGCACCACACAACTGGCAAATGATGTCTTTAGAGTCCAAGTCCATTGCTAGAAACGAAAGTGAGAGGAACAGAAAAGTTGATAAGATTGTAAGGACAGACAGACAATAAGGGCCAGATTTACTAACAGCTTGTGCTAAGAAAAAAAACTGTCAGGATTTAATAAAAAAAAAAAAAAAAAACCTAATTGATTAAAAAATGGGTAGACAGGTTGATTTTTGCAGCTGACCTTCTTGCATATGCATTCGTAGGAGTTTCCCTTTCAGACGAAACATTTATGGAAGGAGAGTATTTCAATTAATCCTGCAACGTTATTTACCAAGGTTTGCAGGACTTTGCACTAATCAATTTATTGTCATTTGCACTATTATTTAACACCCAAAAAAAGCACGTCTTAAACCAGACGCTAATTTGCGCTGCTCTTGGTTGTTTGTGTTGGTCATTATGCAAAATATTCACCACTGTCTGTGTTCTTTAATTTGCATGTCATCAGTAGATTACATACAGAACTTTTCACTCCCATCTGCACTTTTTTTTGGAATTGTGTTTTCATGCTAATATGTCCCGTTTTGTAAATCTGGCCCATAATGTGCAAGGATCAATAGATGACCCCAACACTATAAAAAATAGCAAACAATTTGTTGAAATTCTTTATTAGTATTTAGCACATTAAATGCATTCTTACTAAGGTTCAAAGGGGCATCTGTCTCTTGTGGTGCCCAGAATGGTTTGGTTGGACTGGAGAGGTTTGTAGACTGGTTCTTTCCTAAGACCTTATGCTCTTGGGATCGCAGTGGGGAAGACACGGGAAGTAAGGAAGAGATGGGAGCCTTTCTCAGCACTGGGGAAGGGGAGCGAGACTTTACAAATGGAGAGGAAGGCAGAGAGCCAGCTGCAGATGGAGTAGTTGGGGAAGAAGACACTTTAATAGTAGAACCAGCAACAGAAAACGGGACAGGGGGCTTGGTGTCCAGCAGTCCCTCTTCAGGTTCAACATCTTTTGTGGGGCTAGGTATAGGAACAATAGAGGCATGGTGCTGGGGCTTCTTAGATGATTCAACAGAAGGGGAGGTGCCAGTGAAGCATGCATCAATGGATCGTTCCTTAGTGATCTGGTAAAGGAGATCAATGGGTGCTCCACTGTTCTCCGACATGCCAACACCCAGCTGGCGTAGATGAGAGCGGGCATGGCTAGACAAACCACGACGTGTCTCAAAGGTAGCACCACAAAACTCACATTTCAACAAGTTGGAGCCTAGAAAACAGAGAAATGGTGATTCAAGACTTATCTACACTTCATGAATTTTGATAGATTTTTAACCAATTTACACTTTGAATGCATTTTCACTTGGAATGTGTTTCATCTTGTATGCATTTTAAACCACCTCCTGAGGTGAGCAGACTATCCTTCTTCCCAATTGACTATTGGAGGGCATTAACATTTGGTCTTTTCATTATTGCACAGTTAATCAAAAAGTAGTGTAAAATCTGTAAATAGTCCTTTACTGACTCCACTGTAGAAGTCAAATCTAATTTTGATTAGTTGATAAATGTCACATAAAAAGACAAATGGCAGACCAGGCTAATAAGAGCAAATATACATGATATGTTTCATCAGCTCAAATATTTATGTACATGAAATTAACAATAGTGTCTTTAAAGGAATACTTAATCCAAAAATAAAAAAAACATGTCTACAATTACTCACTATCGAGTAAGTCCAAATAGGGGTGGGAGATATGACGAAAATCTTATATCACAATACGAGTAATTTTATTTCTATTTCACAATAATGATTTTTATCAAGAGCAGTGAGGTATTTTCTCTCTTTTTTGTTGCTTGATTAGCATTAAAGGGTTAGTTCACCCAAAAATCAAAATTTTGTCATTAATTATTTACCCTCATGTTGTTCAACTCACTACAGTGGTTCAACCACTCACTACAATGGTTCTACAATCATTTTATGAAGCGACGAGAATAGTTTTTGGCCGCAAAAAACCCCTAAATAACGACTTATATAGTGATGGCCAATTTCAAAACACAGCTTCCTGAAGATTCAATGCATGATGATTCAGTGTATCAATTCATGATTCAGATTGCCAAAGTCACGTGATTTCAGCAGTTTGACGGTTTGACATATGATCCAAAACACTGAGTCATTAAGCTCCAAAGATTTACGAAGCAGTGTTTTGAAATCGGCCCATCACTATACAAGTCATTTCATTTTTTTGCGGACAAAAAATATTTTCATTGCTTCATAAAATGATTGTAGAGCCACTGTAGTGAGATGTAGTGACACTGTAGTGAGATGTAGTGAGACGTCTTTAGTGCCTTTTATGGGTCTTGAGAGAGGAAATGACATTGGTGTCAATGAAGGCCTTTCTGAGCCATCGGATTTCAACAGAAATATCTTCATTTGTGTTCCGTAGATAAACAGGGGTCTTACGGGTGTCGAAGGACATGACTTTTCACTAACGGTTTTTCTAATACTATGTATTTTGGCATACTGTTTTTCTCATACTATATAGTAGGGAAGTATTCGATTTCGGATGAAGCAAGTCTCTTAAAGAGAGCTTTCGCATATACTGAAATGAGTTCTCTTTCGCTGCTTATTGTGCTTTAAATCACCTGTTTTTAAACCGCAGTCGTGACAGCGCAGCATAGCAACTTCACATGAGCGTAACCGCAATAGAGACAATAGTCCAAAATCTCTACCGGTTAATCGCTTCTACTGGTATATCGCCCACCCCTAATTCCAAACCTGTATGAATTTCTTTTTTTTTCTGTGGAACAAAAAAAGTTAATTCAAAACATTTTGATTTTTGGGTGAGCTATTCCTTTAAGAGTATAGATTAAAAGAGTTGTAATAAAATAAAATGTAAATTACCCAGAGAATCTGTCTCTTTAGATTCAGAGTTCTGCTCCTCTAGAGAGAAAAGGGTCTTCTCTTCTGGACTTGTGTCCAACTTATCTGAAAGTGGCATATGGGCCTCCTCTTCTTCCTCGTCCTCATCCTCTGCCTCCTCCCCACCTGAATATGCACAGACAGAGACAACATGTTTAAGTTAGCTAAAAAATTAAAGTCTTGCAAGGACAACCACAAAGGTCTCAAGTGAATGTTTACCACAAACTAACTTGTAACTAGCGTTTCCTTAACCGTATGCACATAAATAATACAATTAAATAATTCAAGCTTAACTGGATAACCATGATTTTGAGAGATTTGTTCAAAGAACCCAAACAGGTAAATATTTTTATTTATTTGCTATGGGGACAGAAACTTAGAGGGCAATCACAAAATTCCAGAAAATTTTAGCTAAAGACAAAAGAAATGTAAATCATTTATGGCTCTTAAAATTCACATCAACTTCTTTCTTAAACTCTGAGATCCACCAACATTTCCGATCGGATTTCATAACATTAGTCTGCCACTTCTTTTGGCAAAAGAGTAACAAATATATATGTCTAAACAATTATTTCGAACTCATTTATTTGTCTCACAAGCACCTTAAATGGACATAGCCCACCCCAGCACCCTGCTAAGCTTAGTCCTGTGCTTTCACAGTGCTTTGATTGCATTTTTTGGATTTAGTGTTTTTAAAACAGACAAACTTTGGAGATGAAATCATAAGGTACAGCTAAGCAAAAAGCCTTTACTAGTTTAACTACAACTATCAACTGGTTAATCTAGTTGTTCACGTCTCTGATGAACATATACAAGTAGTTTATTCACTCCAGAAGCAAATTCAGCATGCCTAAAACATTCAAGCAGCACAGTGTTTTTTTCTTCTTTCTTTTGAAGCTGCTGCAGCTTGCTCTTCTCAGCATATTCAATATAATAAGCTCTGAACGCGTTCCTGCGGTGGGCGTTTCTGTTCTGTCATTTGATCTGTCCTAGACACATTTCTAGCAACATCAGCTCTTTTTCTCCCCCTCAGACTGAAAATTTAAATTCACTGTACTCGCATGGAATAACCAGACCAAGAGACAAAAGACATGAAATGCTAATAAGTTAAACATGAAAATCCATCGTTTAATAACTTATTCAGGACAACAACAAAAAAGCAGCGTTGTCATTATTCTTTTTAAAAACGTTTTTTTTTCTGAAAGTGCGGGGGAAAATGAAACAAGAATCAAGAAATAGAATAAAACGTTAGCGAGATCCATTTGAACATTAAAAAAAGCACCTCAAGTAAAATGGCGAAGAGAGCCTAATTTCGGTAATCATACAGACACTGAAAAAAGAAGCCGTCATTTTGACAGGACATCAAAAACTGCGTTTAAGTAGCCTACCTGAGCGCACAATAACACACATCTTGACTTTTCAGATAAAAAGAAAAGTGTCAGACAGCAGGGGAATGATGAGTCGCTTTCGTACGTGCACTCTAGCTGTCTCACTAGACCATTTCAGGCATCAGTCATTTAAAACACACATAGGGTATGACAGGAGCTTTCTTAAATGTTAACACGATTGCATGCCATGTAAGCTTGAAAAGTGTCGAAGCTCCGAGCATGCATCTCTCATGCATCCCTGTGCACGGCGCGGAAGTGCATGCACTCACCATTCAGCGGCTGCAGCGCATCGGACTTATTACAGCACCTACAGTCAGACAATTTTTCCGCTATTGTTTGTGTCTGCGGGGAGGTGGAAGCAGCCATTTTGCCCCGCACACATGCACTAACGCACCAAGGCGTGACGAGCCGAATAAAGGCGGAGACTAAGCTAAATATTAAATACCAGACATCAATTACATTAATGAAGGTTGCATTAAGAAATTATCCACCATACAACAATCTTTAGAACTGATTTCACAACTGCCCCTGACAGCATTACAAAAATCCCAAGGCATCCACACGCTTTTGAGGTTTCTCTCTTTCGTGTATTTTGGACTTCTATGGCCACAAAGCAGGTGAGTTAAAGGGCAGGCTATTTATGTAACTTATGTAATGTAAAGAAACTTAACTTATGAGCAATAACATCATCACATCAACCTTTGAAAAGACATCTCTACAATTAAACTAGTCCGAGACCGTTGACTTTGTATTTTTTTCTAATGCAATGCAAATTTTCCATTGCAAATTATATTTTGGCTACAATCATTTCAATGTCCACCCTTTAGCTTTAATGACAGCATGCAAGAACTACGGACCACACAAGTTTGTGCAAAACCAACTTGTTTTCCAGCATGTCATTACAATGTTCCTAAGAGCACCTTGCGCTTCAATAGAAGCAAGAACATCTGACCTTTTTGTTTCAAATAAACTTACATTTGAGTGATGACAGAAATAATCCAGAATATCAATTGATTGTTTTCTGTAAGAATTATTATGAAAAAATGCATGCATTTTTTCTTTGTGCATCATTGTTTCTCAGCTATTTTTGCAGTAAATTACATAAATTAATAAGATCTATGTAATGACCATGGCTTAATCTTTTTACAGTTCTTCGAGAAATCAAGGAGTAAATCCCATTCACTTACCCTCTTGTTGACTGATATTGTGCTTTTCTTTCCAGTGCTGTTTTGGAGAGTCAGAGGAAAGAGTGGCAAGATCTGCAGTCATGTTCTCCTCATCTTTCATATCTTCCCTGCTCTCTTGCTCTTCATCTGAGTTTTGCTCTTGATTTGACTGGAGAGTATGGGTGGGAGCAGTGGGTAGAACAAGATCTGGATGCTTGGCAAAAAGTTCTCTGAGAATATTAATAGGAGAAACGGTAACTTCCCAATTGGTGATGCCAAAGTCTCTGAGATGGGCTCGGGCATGACTGGAGAGGCCAGCCCTGGTGTCAAAGCCGGCACTGCAGAACTCACATCTCATTACGCTGAAGGTCGACGGGTCAAAGTTGGCAACTAGAGGTGGCAATGGAAAGTATAACATCAAAACAAGTTACACAAGCCTTTGGTTCTGTATCCTAAATATGGAAAATAAACTTT
Organism: Pseudorasbora parva; assembly: GCF_024679245.1. Lineage (NCBI taxonomy): Eukaryota > Metazoa > Chordata > Actinopteri > Cypriniformes > Gobionidae > Pseudorasbora > Pseudorasbora parva. The sequence continues at coordinate 46,141,643 of NC_090173.1, read as the reverse complement.
CATGAGATATCAAGTTCATAAACATTAACAATAGAAGGTTAAAAAAATGTGCATTTACATTTACAAGTATCCTCACCTTTTTTCTTCTTTTTCTGGTAGGAGAATTTCTTCTCAATGGCATTAACCTCCTCTGGGGAGATGAAGTGCCTAACATTGTAACTGACACCCACTCTGTTCAGGTGACCCCTAATGTGATTGGCTAGTCCGATGCCGTTATGGAATCGATCTTGGCAATAAGGGCATTTTCTTTCCACACTCTTGAACAACCCCTCGCTATCATCATCTTCATCATCTTCCTCAGTTAAAGCACCAATAAGTCGATTTACAACATCTTCATCCTCTTCATCAATATCCTCTTCATCATCATTATCATCATCACCACCATCCTCTAGTTTTGCTGTAACAAGTGTGTCTTCTCCGCTCTTCCCTAGACTATCAGATTTGTCTTTTTTTAGTTTGGGTTTCTCCTCCTGTGCTTCAAGCTTTTTGTAGCTGCTCTTTGATGGAGAGGAGCTGGTTTTGAGATCCAGAGCACAAGCAGGCGGCTCATCCCCTGAGATTAAAATGCAGTTATACATTTTGTTTTATTTTTATACAAAAGACCATTATTGCACAATTTGGTGGTTAAATGCATACAAAATGGGGTGGGATGCAATGAGAATGACAACGCTTAATGAGTTAAAGAAATAGTTGATCTAATATGGAAATTCTGTTTTCTTTTACTCACCCTCATGTTGTCTCAAACACAAATTACTTCCTATGAAACATGAAACAAGATATTTTGAAGAATGTTCATGCTTCTCTTTTCTATATAACAAAAACATATTGGGTTCAGGGGCTCCAAAAAAGAGGTAAAGCATTTTGAATGTCCCTTCATAATGTCTCATTTTGCATTTCACAGAGGAAAGAAAGTCACACAGGTTTGGAACAACAATATGGTAAGTAAACAATAACAGAATTCTGGCCTGACTACTGACTACTCTGCAACCGTTTAAGATCTCCGTGGCTCTGCTCATCACTCACCCATCACCCTGATGTATGAGAGGGGAGTTTGGAGGTCAGAGCTGAGAGACTATGAGGATGAGGGGTAACTTGATTCTTAGCTGGGCTTGCTGCCCCTCAAGCAACCCCAGCCTCTCTGCTGCCCCTCGAAGGCTGGCTGAAAAGCTGCTCTTCAGCTGCAAGGCTAGGGCAGGCACCTTCACAGGGTCTGCAGGGGAAGGGACCAGGTTCAGACCAGGGTGACACCTAGGCTTTCCCCAAGCTTATGGCCAAGCACGACTCGTGTAAACTATGTGCCTTTAGGATTTTAAGGCTTGGCATTTGCTGCCAATCCATATATTGGTCCTTGCTGACAATGGCCACTGATTTGGTTAACTGTTCCTCTCCTACAATAAAAATTGAAGGAAGAAACTCACTATACCACCAACAGTGGCTAGCAGTGAGCATTGGCCAAAGGAACATGAAAAGTTACACCTCACAACTATAATAACTGGCCAATGGAATGGGGGGAGTCACTCCTTTAACCAAAGGTCAATCAAACAGGATGTTCCGCTACACAATCTATGCATCACAATAACACAAAATGCATACAGTACACATACATATAAGCATGCATCACTACAAGACCAAAGACAGAAGTACAGGTATTTATTCAAATTAGAATTGTGACTGCAAATTCTAATTGTTCTGTTGTGGTGGTTGATGACAGTTATGTAATGTGACAATGTTGTAAGTGGATGGTGAGAAAATTATGGAAAATAAAAACAAGACATTTCTAAAAAAAAAAAAAAAAAAATGCATAAATGATTTAACAAAAAATATACCATTTGTTTATGATATTTTGCCTATGTAAGTGTTGCATTGACAAGTATAGTTTACTTGACTCAAATGCTGTTGACAGTGCTAAGTGTTAGCATTTATGGACTACATTATCTGTTTCCTGGGAACTGAATCCCTGCCATAGCTACCACCTTACCAGTTTATCTACACAGCTGAGCATTGACTGGTCTAGGTGATTTAACTTGTTATTGATTTACCTGTTTTGGAGTCTTGTTTTGGATCATGCTCTGGTTCTGGTGTTGGATTGTCTTCTTTCCGGCCCTTATCTGCAGTCTGGTTTGGGTGGTTTGTTGACTTAGGATCAAGTCTTGTACTCGCTCTTGTGCGCCCCGGTTTATTCTTTGCGGCCCGGGCTGAACGCTTTTTTCCTATGGTCTTGAATGCCACATCCTTACACCGCGGAACAGCCCTTGGATTTTGAGGAGACGACATCTGAGGTTTTAGAACATTCTCTTCCATAGGATTAACCAGAGATGTCTCTCCTATTTGTCTCGACTCCTCCGCATGGTCTGTATTTGCATGCAGGGTTGCGTTATCAGGTTGGTCTGTGGCTTCTGGGATAGCAGAAGCACTTTGACAAGACAATGAACAAGAGTCCTCCTGCGAAGGGGCAATGTCGGGCTGTGTTTCTTTAGTTTTTTTAGATGCTCTAATGGGGTACCTCTTGTTGAGAGGAGAAGTGACTAAAGTTGGTGTAACATCTGCAGAGGACTGGACCTGTTCATTCTTGCTGGATTTCTGCTGGAAGCGGGGTGAAGTTCGATAAACACCAGCCTTTTTTCGGGTGGTGTGCGTCTTGGTGTGTTCGGAAAGCTCTTGAGGTACATCAGAGCTAAAGTTGCACTCTAGACACACAAATTGGCCACATTTGACCTTTGTTGACTCTTGGATGACTGGCTCCAATGAATTGCTGCAACTGGCTTGCACTGCCACCCGCTTTTCCCCCTCATTTAATTTTCCAATCTCTTCAAGGATTTTCTGCCGTGATTCCTCATGGCATCGGTGATGATCTAGCAGCAGTACCTTGTCTACAAACTCCTGACCACACTCAATACATTCAAATGCATTTTTATTAAGATGTCTGCTCCAAGCGTCTTTCTCTCCACATTGCCATTTTTTCCCAGATCTACCAACCTGGCCATGCTCTTGCATGTGTTCACGTAGATGGGCACGTTTTTTGAAGTAAATGCTACACTCTACACATGTGAAAATCTCTTGGGAGAGGTCTCCGTCCAGTTGGTGGTCTACTACTAAGTTTTGCCTAACCTTGCCTACCTTCTCAGTTTTTTCCTCTTTAAAATCAAACATTTCTACCCCACCCTTTGTTGTTTTCTTACGCTGCTTTATTCCAGAAGGCTTTCCCTTGGTCTTTCTACCAGCTCCCACTGTGCGTTGCCAGGTGCCTAAACCAGAGAAAGGCCTCAGTATGGCCCTCTTTTTCCTTCTGCGTTGGATGAAGGTGCAGTGCGCCCAAGGTCCAGGTGGTGGGCTCTCTGGCTCAGAGTCTGCTGGGAAGGTGTATACATCTGCCTCTTTGGTGTTCTTCTCTTCCCGCCCTCTACGATTAAGGACTTTCTGCTCATCTTTCTTTTCTTTTTGGCATCCCTCTTTTGGTGTAGTATCTGTTAGATGGCTCCCTTTGTCTTGTGCCACTGCAAGTAAAAAGGTAAAGGTTTTATTGACTTGAGTATTTTTAAATTACACATAGTGGTATTTACATGAATTCAAACATGGTTTAAGGTACAGTACTTTTCATTTTTTTACGTTTTGCTGCACGCTTCGGTAGACTGGAGACTGTAGTTGTTGGCTCCCTGTATGTAATATCTACTTGATTTTCCACCTCCAGGGGGGCAAGTAGGTTTTTATCAAGAAATAAGTGCTTGGTTTCCACAGGTTCTTGGCAGGAATCAATGTCAAAGCTGCAAACATAACGATTAAGACTGATAAATAGGTTTCAGCTCTATAGTTGTCTCCAACACACCCCTCAATATTTAAAATCCTCATGTATTTACCTTTCTGTAAACCTGTTTTTCCATATAATCATCTGCATCTCACCTGTCTTGTTGTAGTCCAGAGGTGGGACTCCCTGGGCTGTGAGCAGCCAGACCATGAGGGTTAGAAAAGTGCTGAAGTTCTTCCTCTGACATAAACCATTGGAATCCACACAGGAACACAAACAATATACACATGACTTAACAGAAAGCAGTAGACTCACAGTTATAAATACAGCATGTAGACAAACAAAACCATAAACACTTTTCACAGCGAGACAAGTTTCACAGTACAAACACATAATAGATCAGCTTGTATGTAGCTAAATGACTGCTCAGTCATTTATTTTTTTATTTATGATTTAGGCAGACCCCTGTGAATTTTTTACTGACATAAAAGTAGGAATGAACCAGAGAGACAATTACCATCCAAGGTTTCTTTCTCTGAGTCCGAGTCCCATGTGAGAGATGAGGGAAAGGCTGAAGATCGTGGACTTCTCGGTGCTTTACCACAATGCTCCAGTGTGGGGAAAAAGCAGTTTGGACCTTCTAAATCTCCATTTCCGTCACCCTTCTCCACGTCATCACAATGCAATAACCCCCCCTGTGAGTTCAGAGGGTTGAAACAAGTCCAACATTACATAGTTCTGTTTAGGAGAAAGATACAATTTAGCAAGTTTCTCACATAAAGATAAAAGATAGGAATTGGGAAAATATATATATAATAACGGTGTAATAATATGATTAGAAGGTATCTAACTATCAAAACAATGACTCCCACATATATTTTTTTTCATTCATACAGTAACATTTTTTTCCCCATTGGAAAACATTAAAGAGATCCATTATCTAGGGCCTTGGCTTTACCAGGAAGGTGCAGTTGAGTAAGGATGTTGATGTTGAAGGCAGTAGCACTTGGTTGGACATCAGATCTTGGGGGTCCCTGATCGACAGATCATCCTCAGGATCCATGATCCTCTGGTGCACTGGCTTGTGTGCAGTTACAGTCTGCCTGTCCTACATTATGAAGAGCAATTCCATTTCTGGACAAACACAAACATAACTAAGATGCGATCTAAGATTGGCCATCTAAAAGCAATATGAACTAGTAGCCACAAAAGTCTCATAATTTCATAGGGTATTTTTATTTATTTTTTACAGATGAGCATTTGCAAGATGTTTTCAAATTCAGGAGGTTAATGTGGGGTTAAATACATTGTGCTATTCAGTCTTTGAAAGAGTGCATTTGAATAACTAAATCTTTGTGTTGAATTCCCGAGGAGTATCACTCTGACCTATTTTATCATGCCTCATTTCCTACGTTGATAATATCAAAGGGTGCCGTTTTTTTACTGGAAAAAAATATATACCGGCTCCCGAAAATATGGTGCTCGTCTATGTAGTTCACATGCGTTTATAACTTGCGATGCTAAAACTGGACCATCTGCAAACGCTGCCCTTCCCCAGCAGCACAAACTGACACTGTTAAACATTTCTCAGGATATATGTGGGGTGAGGATGAAATTGTGCAACACTCACGGAAAGCGGCCTGTCTTTGGAATCCTCTGCGTCCAATCACATCGCTTTCTCCATGTCCTATTTGGATTCAAGTGGCACGAACGCACGGGCGCTTATAGAGCATGTGAGCGTTGCGCGTTATGCGTCCTGGAGCGTCGCAGCCTTCTCTCAGAAGCACCGGGAAAATCATATAGGTTAAGCTAACGGTGAAGACCGCCTTTGCACTCTAAACACCGGACTCCATGTTGTTAGTTTCGGAGGGATGGTGACGTTGGTGGGGAGGGGAAAGGAGTTTATGTATCAGCCACGGTGTAACTCTTTCACAGCAGGTTGAGAAATGAACGACACTTGACCAATGCGGTAATAAAGGCGCTGTTGCGTACGCAAAGCTGCCAAATTTCAGTACATTTGTCAGTGCTTGAATGACATTATTGTAAATGTCGCTAATTAAAAGATTAAATTAAAGTACAATGCTACATTTAAAAACTGTAAAATAATCGCGTCATCTTAAAATACACAAGATATGTGAAATTGAAAACATTGCAACTTTTTGTAAAGACATGTATTTATATAATGTATAAGTACTATATAATGTATTATTACATCCATCCATCTATCTATCTATCTATCTATCTATCTATCTATCTATCTATCTATCTATCTATCTATCTATCTATCTATCTATCTATCTATCTATCTATCTATCTATCTCATATTGTAAAAATTCCACATGCCAGTAACAATTAATACATCAGTGTAACTACAGTTAGATCATTTAACAAGAAAATGAGTACAAACTATTTATTAGCAATATACTGTTTAAATTCTAACAACAGCACAGGTAGTTTTGTAAATATATTAAACAAATCATATAAGCTAGGTTTGGAAATGTTATTATACTATATATATATATATATATATATATATATATAGAGAGAGAGAGAGAGAGAGAGAGAGAGAGAGAGAGAGAGAGAGAGAGAGAGAGGCCCGTGTGTGTGTGTGTGTGTGTGTGTGTGTGTGTGTGTGTGTGTGTGTGTGTGTGTGTGTGTGTGTGTGTGTGTGTGTGTGTGTGTGTGTGTGTGTGTGATCAAAATAATGTCCTTAAACATATTTTTGTAAAGAAAATTTGCGTGGACCAAATATTTAAGGCAAATTAGATTTTGCCTTAAATTGACTATAGATTAAATGTAATGAATGTGTAATAATAATAAAAAACTGATATGATTTTTGAAATGATTTCTGCATTTATTATGAGCAATATATGGAATACATTGTGTAATGTGTTCCAGAGTCACAAACAGATGCCCATTGTTGATGCCACAGTCATCAAGGCAAATAGCTCTAAAGGACAAAACAGAGAAATACACACACAGTTAAGGTCTGAACTGTTAGGACAGCAATACATTTTGAGCAGTCAGAAGTTCAGAACCCCATGAGTTCAATAAATCCCATTAATCTTTTGTTTATCTTTTTGTTGTTACCTGGTAACGCTCCCATGTCTGGATTTCACGGTAGAAGGCATTTCCTGGGCAGTCTGTGGAAGTAGCTTGCCTGTGTCCATACAAGGAGTAAGATGAAGACAGTCGACCTCCGTTCACAGCACAGCTTGTGAAGTCGTATCGCACCATGTTCCTCGCACTCCCTGCAGGAAGGGTGGAGGTATAATCTCCAATGAAGGAGACACCATAGCCTTTGGAGTTGTACCCGTAAGTGTGGGCACCCACCCAGTTCCAACCGCGACCTTCATACAAGTTTCCATCAGAGCCTGCAACAAAACTTCAGGGAAGTTAAAGAAGTTAAATTGCAATCAGTCAGTACAGCTCATGAAAAGCTGTTTAAATGGCTTTATGGTACAGAATACACATTGGGACTTCCCTTACCTGTATCCAATGTCAGACCATCCATTAGTTTGCTGGTGATAGCGCTGCATGGACCGCATCTCACTGGCACATTGCTCAAAGGTGGTGCAAGGCTTAGAGGGTTGATATGTGTGGTGGATGAAGAGGTACGGCACAGGGAGAGACAGGTAGGAGGGAGAACCAATGAAAGAAGCAGCCCCCCATTGAGACCTTGTAATGATGTTGGGGCAAACTTTGGGGGGAAGAAATGTGAGAGCACAAAATTGCTATTGAAATTTTGAAATTTTGTCATAATTAAAGTGATTTATTTGGTAGTGCATAAATGATATGTTTGCAAAAATATTTATAATTTAACAGTAAAAATATATATAATGTAACAGTTAAAATATTTAAATACTTAAGTAAGCTTTAAATTTACAATATATTTTTTTAAAAAGTATTATATTTTGTATAAAAAAATATAATTATACAGATATATTTAATTTTATCCTTTTTTTATATTTTAGTCTGTAGGTTTAACAAATAGGTTTAATTACCCGCATACACATGGACAAATTCCTCAAACCCCTTGTTCACAACATCATCCAGCCTCTTCTTCTCAGACTCATGTAAGTTATGACGAACTGTTATAGCCTGAACCACTTGGCTTTTCAGCAAAGAGAAGCTGACGAACTTTTTAAAGGTCATCCTTCGATTTTGACTAATCAGACGAGGCGCTGCATCCAACCCTGCGGCGTCAAGCTGGTGGCTGTAGTAACTCTTCAGCAAGTCACTCAATGGAACCTCACGAAGGTCAGACGTTGCAACTGCCAACCCAAGAATGAACCCATCCATACCTCCGGTTATTAGGGCGTCAGTTGCTAAGGAGGGCAAACCAGATAGAGTGTACACCTTTGGGGATTGAATGCTATCCCAAAACCCTTTAGTGCCCAGAGGAGCGCTTGATTGCTCATTGTGGGCATGATGGACCAAAGAGGCAACCAGGTTCTCGGTCAGGCTTAAAGGGTACAGGCCTTGGATGGTTCGCTGCAGCCCAGCCTCAAGTCCGAGGAGCATTGGGGCCAACGCCACATTTGAACCATCTAAAGTCAGAACTACACCTTCCTCCTCACCCAACTGAGATATGCCGTGGATAATGACCTTGCTTAAGTATGAAATGACTGATGGATCTCTTGCAAGGTCGGGTGCATCATTAAGGTCGCCAAGGTGTCGCTTGATGAGCTCTGTTTCAAAGCCAGCAGCCTTACGTAAACCTTTGACCACATCGAGCATCTGAAGCCCTGGATTCTCAGCTTCAATTCTCTTCACAGCACTGATGAAGTCATCCATGCGCCTTGTGGTGGTGGCTAATGAAAGAAATTAAGAAAACACAGACACTTTAAATAGTAATATTTATTCAACCACAGCTATTAAAGGAGTCCTATCATGAGGAATCAAAGATCTAAAATACATATGCATTTCAGATCCAAAACGTCCTCCATAATCCCTCAAAAAATACCATAAACATTTAGTGAAACACTTTTGTAATGGGTGGGGACAGGAAAATAGACGAAGATGAAGAATAGTTCCAACACAAAGAGATAATAGCAATAATCCAAAGAACAGGCAACAGGTTGAGCAACACTCATTAAAATGTAGGCGTTACTTGGCACTGAATGACTCTAAAGGGAGAACTTGACTTGACTTAAACAAGATAATTAATGACACACATCTGATATAAACAAACTCAATGACGGTGACCATAGTGACTAAAGAGTGGAAGGAATACAAACAAAGCAAAACAAGAACTCTTGAAATATAAACTGAAAGTCAGTGAGAACTGAACATAATAATGACCCCGAGAGGAAGGGGTTTTGGAGGTGGACTGGGAGAAGGTGAGAGCAGGCAGTGGCGTTGAAATGGTGGTGAGTGGACGACAATCCCCTGGCCACCATGGTGGAAATAGTCAGCTGGCACAGACCCAGAGCTTACCAGTCTCCTCGGTGAAGTAGAGGGATGGAGGAGTTAGGATGGTGTTGTGGCTTACGACAGCTGGAGGGCGATCACAGGAGGAGACGAGGCCAGTGGATTCAAAGGTGCAGACAAAGAGCCGATGGAAACGAACGACATCGTTGGCACTGCACTGTAAAAAAAACTCCAAGGCGGAGCCAGAGAACCTGAGGGCTGAGAGGACGGCCTGTTGGTCTGTTGCAGAAGTCCGGTGGGACAATGGAACCTCTGTCACCGGCGCTGCATGGATGCACGACCTGTAGCTCGACGTCACAGAGACTCCATTTCAGACGTTGGGCAGCAGCAGGGCTTGAGGACTGGCTGAGCTTTGCGGTGCCACAAAACTTGTCAGAACAATGGTAAGACACAGACCATGCAGATCAATGAAATTAGGAAACCACAGTTTCACAGTCATTAGTGCTGTCAATACTTCCTCATTAAAGTCTATCAGCCAGTCCTCCTTTTCCACACTCACTACTCCCTTGTCCACTGATGTTACGGGCTTACACCCCTGGTCAGACTCCCGATGGAACTCCACTTCTGGGGCGAGGGTCAGCTCTGTCCTGTTCTCCTCAGGCTCTGCTGACTCTCCATAGCTCTCCATCTGTGTGGGGCTCACATGAATCCTGGGTCTCACAGGAATACGGGATCTGGGTCTGGCTGTGCTCTGGACTGGGGCAAAACACTCCACACCCACTTAATGATGGCATCTCTCCAGTTAAGTTCAGAGAGAACTGGCAAGGCAACTTGCTGATGGTAATTGGTCCCAATCCAGAACAGGTGATTGCAAGATGAAAATTGTCTGGAAGAAATCTGAAAATCTATTAAAACCACATTTGGACATCCAGTCATCTGTCATGGGTGGTTGCAGGAAAACAGACAAAGATGAAGAATAGAGTTTTAATACAACATTTAATAACAATAATCCAAAGAACAGGCAAACAGGATGACAGGCAAACACACACTAAACGCAGACGTGAACGGACACTGCATGACTGTGAAGGAAGAACGCTACGCAACTGACTCAAGCAAGATAATTAATGACACAGCTGTCATTAATTACATGGTGACTAAAATACAAACAAAGAAACACGGGAACTGATAAAACACAATCTAAAAGCCAGTGAATACTGAACAATCGTAAAATGTTTTTTACGTGTTTTTCCCATGTTAACTACACAAGTAAACATGAATGAACAATGGATGAACAATTATTAGTTGATTTTTATCAACTAATTAACAAATATTAATATATGCTGTATATATATATATATATATATATATATATATATATATATATATATATATATATATATATATATATATTTCATTAACTAATATTAACAAATGAGACATTGCAAAATGTTACTGTAAAATCAACTCATTTTGATGAGTTTTGATTTTGATATTTCAAAATTAGTTTCTTACGATACGGGAAATCATTTTAAGTAAATAACAAATACTTTTGAGTCTTTTCCTCAAGCAAAATCATACAGTTACAGCAGACTTAAAGAACTCAAGTCACATAAATTACTTTTACTGTACTTTTCTGGCGCTTTTTAATAAAACATTTTTGGCCTTATAAAAAAAGTGCAAACATCTTTAGTGTTGTTCGTAACAAAACAAGTCATTGGTGTTTGGAATGACAAGAAGGATAATAAATGTAATTTTTAAGCGAATAAACCCTTTAAAAAACAGCCTGTACACACAGATGAAGAGTAAATGGCCATTTATTATTCAGGACAGTGACTAGAAGATTGAATATATGACTTACCTTCAGTGAAGGGGCTGGCAAACGCCACAAGCAAAGAAACAAGCAAGCCCAAGTGCCAAGCCATGAGGACGGATCTTACAGCACTAAAGATTCTCTGTTCAGGCAGAATGGATGTGTGTCTACCTGCACCTCATACGCATTATAAATACATGCTAATGCTTATGTAAACACATACTGATTAACTGCGTTCCATAATAAAGGTCGATTTAGGTTTGTGAAAGTAACAGCTGCTTTCAGTATGCCCCAGATAAACTGGTAAAAAAAACAACAAAAAAAACACGATAGAGAAAGAAATATGTCAACTATCTTAATTTCTTTATGGATGCCAAAAAAGGTGTATTATGTACTCTTAAAAATAAAGATTACAAAAGTTGTTGTTTTTTTAACAGTGAGTCCATAGAAGAACCATTTAGGTCCCAGAAAGAATAGTATAATAATTCTTAAATGTGCCCTTTTTATCTTGGTGTAAAGAGCATTTTAATACCTTTACCACTATACAGAACCTTTTGTGAATTGAAAAGGTTCCCACTAAAAAATGATTTTTTCCTCTTGCTCAGTTTAATTAAAATTATTAAAAAGTAACACTTTTTAAAATTCTGTAACCACGTAATTTATTTGTGTTCAATCCACCTAATATACTAGTTAAAACTGAAGTCTACTTTATTCATTTGTAGTAAAACCACACAAATCACTTTTGTTGACAACGAACAGGGCAGTGGATCTCTAGATCCCAGCATGCTTTGCCTAGGGAGTTCATATAGGAGAGTAAATTTAGGTATTAAGTGTCATTTCGTGTGTTACATTTTAGTGTTTCATGTTCAGTTATGTTGGACATTTAGAGGAATTTCTATAATATATATAATTTTGTGGTTATCATTGTCCTGAAGAGTGTCGCTTGTGCTCAGACTATGGTGCACTTATACAGTAAATACTAATTTACTAATACACTAAAATGTGTTGACCCAACTAAATGTACTTAATTTGAATTAAATATGTTAAATTGTGTGCGGAATTTTTTTTTTTTTTTCAATTAATTTAAGAAAGGGTAGGGAGCTTGTTGAGATGTTCATGAAACCATCAATGCCAGTAAAAAAAAAACTTCATGTTTAAGAGTGTAGTATGAGATTACCTTTTATAAAACGACACAATAGAAGTATTAAAACAAAAAATGTATCACTGGGGCCATATAAACCTTATAGAGCAGTTGAGCTCGATCTCCCCAAGCCGTGCTCCAGTATATATTAATGTTACTTGTTTTACGTAAATTTGTGGGATTTTGAATTTGAATTTTTGGACTGTTGGATAGGAAACCCTGGTGGACCAGTCAGAACCCAGGAAATCAGGCAACCGGTTATTTCCTTTGATGACTTTACAGAAGAATGGAATATGTGTATGTGGTTTTGTAGGATGCATGCATAATGAAACTTGGATTGGCTTGCATTCCTTCACACACTTTGCTGCATCATTTTGCAAGGGCAACAAGCCTTAAATGGGCCGTGCACACACGCAGGTCACACGTTTGCCCCCGAATTGTGCATTCAATTTGACATGTGAGAAGGCTGTGTGTCAGTTACTGATGCTGCAGGAGGGGTGTTGCGCTCCTCCCTATCATATGCTTGGATGGGGCTAGGGCCACAAGTCGAACCACAGGTCTAATGTAAACCTCGGACGTCCACTAATCTCACTTGTGAGTATTGACACAGGTGCACTTGGACAGCTCTTCCGATAAGCCAATATACTCTGGACTATTGGGGATCCATTATCATGCCTTTTGTGCCTGTGTTAATATTATGGAATGTACTGTGCCATTTTTGTCTGACCTGCAGGTTCAAAAGGTAATGCCGGATAAAGGTGGACCAGAAATGGTCTCCATTGGTGACTTAGGCCTACTTTAGGGTATAAGACTGCAGGAAGGGAGTTATCTAGCTGCCTCATGAGAAGTTTGTCCTGAATGGCAGAACTTGCCATTCAAAGACATAATGACCCTTCTTTTTGAGTCACGCAAAATAAACTAAAGTGGTCGTCTAGATTCTGTAAGAAGGCTGACATGATGAAACATGCCCCGGATATTAGCACTGATGGCCACTGAATGATCACAGAATCTGAGGAATCAAGCACCAAATGATTATTTTAAAGGGGTGGTTGCATGCGATTTCACTTTTTTAACTTTAGTTAGTGTGTAACGTTGCTGCTTGAACATAAACACTATCTTTAAAGTTACAGCGCCGAAAGTTCAATGCAAACGATATTGTCTTTTAAAGTTATGGCAGTTTATTGCCTACAAGAATGGCCGGTTTGGACTACAACACGCTTCTTCCCGGGTTGGTGACATCATAAACCCTTGCTAGTCACCGCAGATGTGATTTCTGCCAGTAATGGTAAGGGGCGTGGCGTTTCTGGCAACCTGTGCTTGGCACTTCAGCCAATAAAAATACAGGAAACTACATTACATCAAACCAATCTAAGACCAATGTGTTCAGCCATTCAAAGGACAGTGGAGACAGCAGGGTGGAATAAAGGTAAAATATTTTTAAAAAATATGGCGTTTAAAAAAAAGAAGTATTAAGAAGTAAAAGAAGTATTATGTTATACTGTGCCCCATAAACAGGGGTTTTGGTTCGGAAATTGGTTCAGCTCCGGACTGAACCAATTTCTTGATTTCTGAGGAATAAGCTTCAACTTGTTGTGGGTCTCTGTCAAGTTTTCTCTCTGTACTTCGTAAGTGTGGCATGACAGCTTCCATGATGCCAGCTTGGCATGAAGATAGGGCATGTCACACTTACGTAACAAGGGTGTTGCATAGCGGCGCATAGCATCTACCTCTATGGGAGCTGGTGATAGCGCTGCATGGACCGCATCTCACTGGCACATTGCTCAAAGGTGGTGCAAGGCTTAGAGGGTTGATATGTGTGGTGGATTAAGAGGTAAGTGTCTAGCCTAGGTTCAAGCCAAATAAGACCTTGATTATCTGGGTTGGAGCTGAAATCTGCAGGACAGTGGCCCTCCAAGAGCAGGACTGGACACCCCTGGTTAAATCAATTTAATATGCAGTCGTTTTATCTTTTTTTTTTTTTTTTAAGTGTCCCATTTCTTTTTCCTAAAACAGGGCTCTATTTAAAGACAACGATCCTTTTTATTAGAAGTTATAATAGAATCAAAATGTCTCTATTTTATATTAACATGAATATCTTAATCAGCTAAACATTGCAAAGGATTCCACAGAAAATAGATGAATCAAAGACAATGCTAATATAGCAGGTGCCAAAAATGCAATAATTATTATTATTCAATAAATATTAAATTCAATGTACAGGATCAAAGATGTTATGTTCACTACACTATTTTTAGTATTTTTGGGTCAGAATTAAACTTGAACAGAGGTTTGAATCAGAACACTCTTTATTTTAAATCTACAAATTATTTTTATATTGATATGTAATTCTACATTATGGCTTTGTATGTGTGTAAAGAGGACGAATGAACATTTAGAAAGTAGAGCCTAAACAGCACAAAATTTATAATAACACACTGACATATTATACAAAAATGTACATATTCATATTAACACAAGAGTGTTTGTGTACAGTTCAGTTCATGGTATACAAGTTTGCACATGCACACATAGCTGGTCAACTAAACTCTGAATAGCCAGAGTTAAAGTCTCTTTCAAGTTTCTCTCTTGATCAATTCAGTTTCTAGTTTTTATTTCTCTCTTAAACAGAGAGGAAATACAAACTCGGCTTGCTTCTTTTGTGTTGGCCTATCACTGCCCAGCACCAGAATCACCAGTAAGACCTCAGCGATCCATTCCACTGTCCTCCAGGGGTTGCCCTTGGAAACAAACCGCTCGTAAACGTTCACAAAATTCCAGCTCCTCCTACAGGAAAAGACAAATTTTCAGACATTTAAGTCACTATGAAGCATTGTTTGCAACCTATTTTACTTAGAAATTTCTTTAAAAACCCAGAATATTAAAGGAGCGAAAGGGGGAAAATGCTTGGTAACTAATTTTCTCAAATGTTACTTTAGTATTATTAATATTCTGAATTTGCTTTAAAATTTTCATATTTTGCAGTATAAATAATGTAATCATTTGGTGCTTTTTGTCTTTTTTTATTATTCTGTTCAGCTTTCGTTTATTTTTAGTGTTTTAATTTTGTAATTTTAATACTTTAACCTGTTTAATTCAAATAGTTACCAAGTCATCGAAGTTTAATACCAAACACTGACTGGCTCATAATATTTGGCAAATGTAATGTTATGTTATTATAATAAAACAATACTGTTTTCCTACATGCTCCAACAAATCTTACAAAATGAGATATGCTAAGAAGGTAAAAGAAAGTACTGGACAGATAAACAGATCACACAAAATTTAAGAGATGGGAATGAATTTACCAGGCTCTCCTCTCGCCCCCTCAGGTCCTGCACTCGCTGGTTTAGCAGTTCCTCCAAGCCCAGCGATGGATCTCTGCAATCACTCACACCGCGGGGAGAGTCTTCAACCAGACTACGCACATATATGTTGCAAAAATCAGTCAGAAACCAAGCCTCAAACTTCAACAACTGACGTACTTCATGATGTACATCAGCATACTGAAATTTCGTTTTCATCATTCAATAAAGTTACCAACCAGCAGAGGGCCCCAAGTACATGTTCATGTACAGAGGAATGAGGGGACCGAAGAACTGACACCAGCTGCTGAACCATCCCCATAGACAACACTGTATCTGAGAAAGAACGGACACATAAAACACTCGTAAAAACTGGTGTCTAGATGTTCTAACAGTCTGCATTCAGATTCAGCGCTACCTTTGTTTTCTGGGTGACTGGTCAAAAGGTTGAGAAGAAGGAATGCTGATTTAGTTCTCAGTTTCTCACTCTCTGACTGCATCCCCCTCATCAGCACTGAAAACCCATCATGTGACAGGAAATCCCGCAGACCTACATCCTGTTCCCGCACTAAACCTGGGAAAGACAAGAATTGAAGATGCTTGATTTCAGAAACAGTAAAGAGTAGACTTGCCACTGACTAAATGGAAGCCTTTCAGTTATAAAGATATTGGGTCACCAAAAAAAACATTACCAAAATTAAATTGAGTAAATGAATAAAATAAACAGGCTTATTAGGGCTGCACAATTTGAGGATTAAATGAAAATTTGCGATTTCAAAAAGGTCCAGGTTTGCTGTGCTTGTTTGCTAAATAACTAAATTAAATAAAACTAAATATAATATTACTGTAAACAAAATAATTAATACTATTGTAATACTTCACTGTATATGGAAAAAAGCAGTACTTAAGAAAAATAATTTTGCGATGTAAAGTTGCAATACACTAATGTCTTTCATTTCTACATTTTCCAAGCATTTATTTTTAAAGGTTTTTGTTGACAACAGCCGGTTCAAAAACCCTTCTCATCAAAAAATTGAGAAGATGATTAGCACGTGTTTTTCCTCCAAATGAATGTTAACAACTCTGCAGATGAAGAGATAAAGTTTGTGCAGCTCTACTCATATACTAACAATTGCTTGCAACTATTTTATATTTGTATGCACAGGAGAACTTCCAGAGAAGTGATTTTTGCGTATGTGTGGTTTCAGTTGTTCTAACATTTTTCGGTAAATTCAGAATAAATTATAGTTGAAAGTTTTTGGTGAAGCATTTGACACACAAACATGTGCGTATGCATGCTTCGTGGATGAGACCCAATAGCGAATATACAATCTTGGACAATATCAATAAAGAGTAGGACATTTACTTTATGCACATTTATACTCACAGGACACCGCGTACAGTGCTTTAACTCTAACTGTGCTGTTTGCGTCATGATCTGTGAGTTTCAGAAGTGTCAGTAGCGCCCCCTGGTTGAGCAGGTAGAACTGCACCTCAGGCATATTCTGGGCACAGGTGGCAATAAGCTGAGCCGCTCGCCAGCGAATGCCCGCCTCGGAGTGACAGAGACACCGTGACATACACAAATCCAGACCGCCCAGCTTCATCAGATCTGAAAAACACACAGAGAAGTGATGCACATGGTAGGTGTTACAAGAAGACAACAAGGAAGTTCAAAGGGATAGGTCGCCCAAAACTGAATACTCTGTCATAATTTACTCACCCTCAAGTTGTTCCAAACCTGAATTAATTTCTTTGTTCTGCTGAACACAAAAGAAGATATTTTGAAGAATATGGTTGACTAAACAGTTAGTGGATGCCAATGACTTGCATAGTAGGGGAGAAAATAGTAGCATTACTCAAAATATCTTATTTTGTGTTTAACAGAACAAAGAAATTCATTCAGGTTTGGGACAAGTTGAGAGTGAGTAAACGATGACAGTATTTGGGTGATAAAAAGCACACACACCTCTCGCATTGTCCAGGTTCTCACAGAGCTCAGAAAGCATCTCCATTGCTTCCTCTCGCTCATCCTCCTCTTCCTCCTCCTCCTCTCCCTCCCTGCATTCATCTCTATTCAGCACTTCCAAACATCGTTTCATCTGCTCGACCTCATCCATTTGTCCTTTACACACTTCCGCTAAAGCTCCTCTCAGAAACTCCAACCTCTGGAAAAAGAGAAAGAAAGTGACTTACTTACAGTTGACTCTCTATATTGTTTTTTTTTAGAGAAGTATTTTAACATACATCAAAGAATAAACATCAAACCAACAGACCACACATACATATTAACTGGATTGATTTCAGAGATTGCATGCTTACCTCTTGTGTCATGGGTTCTGGTGGAGCGGGACCATCCGAAGCAGAACCGGCCTCCACGGCCAACTGAAGCACGCCTCGCAAATTACGGGGGTGTTGCCTGTTACCCCTGCCTTCTGCCATCTAAAGATAGAGACACATCATATGATATTCTGTATTAAAAGTTTGCGCCAATCATAAAAGCTTTTTAAAACAAATACAATATTCAGGCAACACTACTTAAACTAAACTATGTCAAAAACTATCAATGCAAGAAGTGCTGAATCAAGAAGTCCAAGTGCCTTGGACTACTTTTGCTCATGTCAAAAACTATGTAGAAATAAATGAGAAACAAAACAAAACATTTCT
The DNA here is from genome assembly GCF_024679245.1 of Pseudorasbora parva. NCBI lineage: Eukaryota > Metazoa > Chordata > Actinopteri > Cypriniformes > Gobionidae > Pseudorasbora > Pseudorasbora parva. The sequence goes on along the minus strand of NC_090173.1, from coordinate 46,123,608 downwards.
GCTATTTATAGTATAACTATTTCACTTACAGATAGATCACAGATGATAGATATGTTCAGATAGTCAATTTTTTGTGACATTTATTTAGTTCACTTACAGATATATCATATAATATACTTAATTGTGACGTTTTTATAGTTCACTTAGATATATTATCACAGATAATACATTTTTGTACATTTATTTTACTTATGTATTATTATGTAATATATTGTGTGACATTTGACATTTTTTATATTTCACTTACAAATATATTATCACAGATAGTACATTTCTATGACATTTATTTCCCTTAGATATATATTATCATATAACTTGATATTACCCCAGAGAGTATACATGTAATGTATTGTACAGATACAATATATGTATCTGTAAGCTAAATATGTCATATATATATATATATATATATATATATATATATATATATATATATATATATATATATATATTTTTTTTTTTTTTTTTTTTTTTTGTGATAACATATCTGTAACTGAGAGAAATAAAAAATGTCATGCATACATATATTGTCTGCCTCAAAAGATACAGAACAGACCAATTCAACGAAATCCAATAATCTACTTCAGGTTACAATATGTAAACACGGTTAAACCAAACGGTAATAATTTACCTTTAGAAATGCTGTGTTCCAAAGTTTAGCGGTTGAAGTTGAAGATATATGGATGTGTGTCAATCGGTTTCGCAGTAGTATTAATAATAATGTGCAGGAGCTCTGCGCCGTTACTATAAAGACACCATCGCGGATCCAGAAGCTTCCAGATGCTGCTGTACCGCGGCGTGCTGAAACCGTCGACGCGCGATTACGTCATAAACTTTACCGTAATGTCTTCCTTGTAAATCAAAGGGAATAACAACTGATAACAAAGTTACATGATCATTTGCGTAATAAAAACCTTGTAAAACCTAAAATTACATTAGCATCATATTAGCAATTAAAAGTGTATTATAATATTACCGTGAATAAATTACATAGCTGTATAATCATAATAAATAGCTAAAATTAATTTGCTATGTATATTTTCAATCAAAATACCATGGTTACCACAGGTGTTGGGTGTTACAGCGAATACAACATGTGAACAGTGTAGTTGTCAGACTACAGTAGCAAAATATTTCTGTTGTTAACGTTTATATATAACATAGCCTATTATTCTTTTTGGCAGAATTTATCATTATAAACAACTTACTTATTTCCTGGATTTTGTATCACCATCGTCCCTAACTGTATGGAAATGGAGGAAATGGGATTCAAATCGAAAAAAAATTCCCCATTTTGTGTCCCTAGGTATTCCCTGATGCCATTTGTTTAGAATGGTTACGGTAGAGTAAAACCGCGTCCAGTGTTGATGGCGTATGTGTATTTCTCCGCGCACGCGTATTTGTCAGTGTCCGCAAAATGGCTGCGCTCGTGAGCGTCCGCGCGTGCCTCTCCGGTAAGTCACAAAATCAGTTTATTTATCTTTTCGCGTGTCTTTGACATTGTGTTTATGCTACGAGTGTTTTGCGTACGGGAACTACCATATATATGTGTATATGTGAGTGTGGAAATGACAGTGATTGTGAACCGAGGAAGGATGCTCGTCCGTTCCCTAAGCAAGGTCAAGTTCCTCAGTCTGTGCCTTGTATACCATCGAGAGAGAGCAACATTAATGACATTAATGCATAAGATTGTTGATGCTTACGTAATTGAAGCGCTGCCCTGTGTAAAGATTAGATCACTGAGAATCGGATTAGGGTGGTTTCAGTCTCGTGTTATTTTTGACAGCTATGTAACTTAAAGAAACTGAGATTTTGACGCATTGAACTTTTAAATAGTTGTTCTGTGGTGTGTTGATTATGAGCCATGCTTTTAATTGGCATAATTGTTGAAGTAATGCTTAGATGATTATCTAAACCATGAGCCACTATATATCATGTAGATTAATGAATGGCATTTAAGCAGATTTCCTCTCCTGTTTTCCAGCTCTTCAGTTGACCTCCCCGAGTTTACTGCACAGCTCCTATAAACTGGTAAGTTTTTGTGTTCAAATATCTGCAACTTTATACAATATAGGCCTGGTTTTACAGACAGGGCTTAAATAAAGCCAGGATTGTTCCTTAGTTTAAGTGCATTTAAATAGCTTTTATAAACGTGCCTTTGAAAAAAATAATAATAATACTGATGTGCGTCTTAAGACAAAACAATGGCAGACATATTTCAAGATATCAGTGCAAGTTACTTTTGGTTAAAACAGCTCAAACATACATTTTAGTCTGAGACTTGTCTGTGAAACTAGTATGGGATAATATTTTTATTGAAGTGCATTAGAAAGTAAAATAATAATACATCTATTATGTTCTCTTAGCTTGCAGTTCCTCTAAGTCGGAGGAATTTCGCAGCAGAGGCAAAGAAGGTTTTCTCTCGTGATAAACCCCATTTAAACATCGGGACTATCGGCCATGTAGACCACGGCAAAACCACCCTTACCGCAGCCATTACCAAAGGTATATTGACAACTTGGTTTTATTTCTTACTCAAAAAGCAGTACACTGATTGTGTTTTGTTCATGTGTTTGTTTCAGTTCTTGCCGAGGCCGGTGGTGCACGTTACAAGACGTACGAGGATATTGATAATGCTCCGGAGGAGAAGGCTAGAGGAATCACCATAAACGCCTCACATGTGGAATACACCACTGCCAACAGACACTACGCTCACACAGACTGTCCCGGTCATGCCGACTACGTCAAGGTATTGCACACAGATAGCACAGCCTCTGTCTACTACACAACCACTCTCAAGTCAATCAGTATGTTCAACAACAGTATGCGATATAGAGTTGTTTTATCCAGGGCTTAACTTGCTGTAGTAGGCTTATTTATAAGGTACAATTCACCCAATCACAAATTAGCAAATGTAGGCTACCACAAATGTAAACTGTCATCATGTACTTACTCACCATCGTGTCGTTTTTTATTTAACTTCCAAACACAAATGAAGATATTCTTTATGAAACCTGAGGGATTTATGTCTCTCCATTTTTAAAGTCCATTCCTCTCAAACTTAAAAGATGCAAAGAATGTCATAAAGGCATGTAAAAGTAATCACGATATAATTTTAAATATCACGATAAATGTAAAATCTTTATTTCTTTAAAGTTTAAAGGCATATTTTTGCTCCTGAGTGAAAGATGTAGAAAACAGACAGTTAACTGTGATTTTAAACAATCCTTTATTGTCAAAACATGACAAACACTTCCCAAACAGGTGAACAATTTATTAAAACTAAGGTAGATTTATTTATTAAAATCTTAATTGTGGTCAGCTTTTTCTTTTTTTTTACTCTACACTGTATATCAATAAGATCATTACTTATTGTGTATGTAAAACACTAAAAATGCAAACGGGCAAAAAAAAAAAAAGGTCCACTGTGCCCCCCCTCCCCCCCCCCCCCCCTCTCTTTCTGCTGCATTGAAAAGTGTTTGTTTCAGTGACTACATTAATAATCTTATTACATAAAATCATACAACAACTGTACTTAATGTTGAATATAATGTATAATAATGCAATGGGTGAATATTTGTGTTTCCTGATAATAAAACACAAATAATAATAATAAAAAGTTTTTTTTACGTTTATTTTTGCTTAAAATATCGGGATATATATCGTATCGTGAGTTCAGTATCGAGATACATATCGAATCATGACACGAGTGTATCGTTACACCCCTAGTTTGTATTATAAATGCATATCTCTCTGTCTGAAGAACATGATCACAGGCACATCTCAGATGGACGGCTGCATCTTAGTGGTGGCAGCGACTGACGGTCAGATGCCACAGACGCGTGAGCACCTCCTGCTGGCGCGGCAGATCGGCGTGGAGCACGTGGTGGTGTTCGTGAACAAGGCCGATGCGGTGGAGGACAAAGAAATGCTCGACCTGGTGGAGCTGGAAATCAGAGAGCTGCTCACTGAGTTCGGCTATGATGGCGAAAATACACCAGTAGTTATTGGATCAGCACTCTGTGCTCTGGAGGTAAGGATGGAGGCATTGAGATGAACAGATTTAAAGTCTGCATGAAATGGAAGTTGCAATATAGCTTTTTCTTCCCCATTGTGTGTGTGTGTGTGTGTGTACAGTCACCAAAAATTATTCAGATACCATATTTGGTATCTTTGGGTGCAGGACACTATAGTTACTTTGACTGATATATATTCAAATCATAATTTGCTGAAGACTGTTAAATGTCTGACTATTAATTTTCTATGTATTTTCTAACTGTTAGACCTGCCTGAAAATCATAAAGCACTGTTTACAAGTCTTAGCATTGAGCCCTAATATATTAAAGACAATATGTGAATTTTTTAAAAATAGGTTTATGTAAAGATTTTTTTTTTAAGTTCACTTAAATTGAAAAATTTTTTTTAATTGAAATTGTTAAATTAAATTAAATTGTTACATTGTTAACAAAAATTGTCACGTTGAAATAGATAGATTTGCATTATAATGGAATGCCGTTTGGCTGTATTAAATGTTTAAAATATATGCTACTGTCTTTATATTAATTTGGAGATTCCAAACAGTGGTTTGGAATTATTAAAGAAATCCTGGATAAGGAAGAACTTGAAAAAAAGTTCTTCCATATTCCATAACATGGAAAAAAAACTGGGAAAAGTGGTTGATGTATAAAGAACAAAAACATACTCAGCTGAATGTAAAATCATTGCAATAATCTTAGGTCCAATTAATTACAGAAAAATGCTTTTTTTGGATTGACAGCAATTATATATATATTTGTGTGTGTGTGTGTGTGTGTGTGTGTGTGTGCGCGTGTGTGTGTGTGTGTGTGTGTGTGTGTGTGTGTGTGTGTGTGTGTGTGTGTGTATGTATATGTAATATAATATGCACACAGGCAGGTAGGCAGATGTATAGAAACTTAAATGATGTCACAAGTGTCTCCTAAATTTCACCTATTTTTCATGATTGTTTGTTTAGAACAGACAGCCGGAGCTGGGTGTCGACTCCATTATGAAGCTTTTGGAGGTGGTAGACACTTTTATTCCTTTACCAAAGAGAGATCTGGATAAACCATTCCTGCTGCCTATAGAGGCAGTGTATTCTATCCCAGGTGTGTGTTATGAACGTCATCTTATTGTAGTTTTGCTGATATAGTATCTGTGTGATTTGTTGTTGTTTTCTGCTTTGGGTAAAGCCTCTCCAAAATGAATAGTTATTGTTTTTTTTATATGCAACATCATTTGTCAGAGCATTTCTGTTTGTGATTCTCAGAAGTATGGATCTATGCGTTTACTGTATGAATCCTGTGTGCAGGTCGTGGTACTGTGGTCACTGGCACGCTAGAGCGAGGAGTGATCAAGAAAGGAGATGAATGTGAATTTCTTGGACATAATCGTTCATTCAAATCTGTCATCACTGGTGAGAAATTACTTTTTTCCCTGCTCATTGCCCAAGCATCACGTTATCTTTATAGGCAGTACTTCATTGTGCAAAATATGGTTAATACATTTAGTATGGATAATGCATCGAACATAATTAATGTCTCTGGGTGCTTAAATAGGATTATTGGAAAAATATAATTATGATAGTATCATATGATAGCACACTAAGAGGAAACGCAAAGAAAGAGATTTATGTCATTGTGAAAAAGCAACATCAACACAAATTATTAGAATATGATTAAAAATGTGGTAAATATTTTGTAAAGCTTATTGCTTGGTTTTTGCTTGGAGACAATTTTTTTTGTCATAATAACGCAATGAAACATGCCAAGTTGTGCTGACATAATTTTTGGCCAGGCTGTCATCATATAAAGAAATTAATGAACATGCAAAAACGATAGAGAAACAAAATATTAATAATTTATTATGTTGTGGGCGATGTATGCTTTTTCTATGCAATTTTTATGCAAGAAAATTCAGATAAATACTTAGTGTAGTTAAACTTAAACTTAAAATTATAAAGAGAACTGAAAATATAAAAATTAAAAGCGAACTCAAAATATTAACAAATGCTAAAATAGTATATAAATATAAAACAAAAAAAGTATTTTAATATTTTTTATTTGTTGCTTCAGTTGAGGTGTGTTTTCAAATATAATTGTGGAATATACATTTTAGATGAAAAACTTGTTGCCTTGGCAAGTAGCGTAAAGAAATTATGTTATGAAATTAAAACTGAAATAAAAATTATTTGAAGGTGAATCTTTTCTGAATGCTACAAGCTAATTCAAAATATTCATAAATTATATAATAGTACATTTTTTAGTGTCAGAGAGTGAATACCATTTAGCATTACACAATTTAGCTGTAGCTCTGCTTCTCTCGTCTCTCAGGTATCGAGATGTTCCATCAGTCCCTGGACCGAGCAGAGGCGGGCGATAACATGGGCGCTCTGGTTCGTGGTCTGAAGAGGGAGGATGTCAGGAGAGGCATGGTGATGAGCAAACCTGGATCCATCCAGCCACACCAGAAAGTCAAAGCTCAGGTGTGTGGATTTGAAAACCTTAAAACATGAGTTCAGCACCTTCTGTCCTGCTTCACCAGCCAAGTAAACTGTGCGTGTTCAGGTCTATGTTCTGAGCAAAGAGGAGGGCGGCAGGCACAAACCGTTCTGCACAAACTTCATGCCTATCATGTTCTCTCTCACCTGGGACATGGCCTGTCTAGTAGAGCTGCTTTCTGGGAAGGTGCGTTTCACCTGAGCAAAAATTGAATATCAGAACTAGATCTTGTGGAAGCGTTTGCTCTAAATTTGTTGTTTTCTCCGTCTCTCGTTTGGTAGGAGATGGTGATGCCGGGAGAGGATGCGTCTCTAATCCTGGCCCTCAGACAGCCCATGGCTCTTGACAAAGGCCAAAGGTTCACGCTCCGAGACGGCAACCAAACCATCGGCACGGGTCTGGTCACAGAAATCCTCCCCATGACAGAGGAAGACAAATACAACTGGGGCTGAGAGATGATATGAAAGTAGAAACTCTTAAAGAATTTGGTGTCTGAAGCCTATTTGGACTGAAGTTCTAGAAATTGCTCTAGAATTGAATTACGGCCCTGTTTATTGCAAAATGCTAAGGAGAATGACTATGTCCTTAAAAATTGCACCTACTAATTTTCTACATGAAGAAAGAAAGTAAGGTATCTCTCAGATAAGAAATCAAACATTGTCATGGAATAATTTGTCTGTTTCATGCTTCGCTTTCGTTGTCCTCTGTCCCATCCGAGCAGTTCATCACAAGGAGAAAAACAGTACGTTTGTGAAGGTTTCCTAATTTAAATTACGTGGCTTGTCATTGCATGCCGTTCCCCTACTGATGCACATTTGGGTCTTTTCCTGTCTGGTTTCCAGTCATCTGTCTGAAAAATGTGGCTAATGTAATAAAATATGTTCAATAGACCTGTGGACTCTTGTCTATAGACCTGTAGCTTTGTGTCTGTTTTGCATCTAACCACTTTTCAACCATATAAAAAGTGTAATAGGACAAAATGTACAGTGAAGCTGCAGTGTACTTTTATATACATACCTTTTACTTAGTGTCTATTTACGCCAAGTGCAAATATTTGCACTAGCTCTGCCTAACAATTAGCTTAGAAATCTAGACGCACCCTAGCGGCAGCAAATCTAATTTTGATGTGGGTGTGGCTTGTCAGGCTACCTAACAATGCCTAGTTGGACCAAAAACGATGCAGGTTTTGACGTCTTCAGTGGCATAGACAGTAAAGTGCAAGGGTCTGGGACTAGGTTTTGATGCGATTGGGCTTCGAATCCACCTTTTGCCTAGCTTGCTCTTTTCCCATCGCAAATCACATCAGGCAATTACTTTCAATACATTTTCAAGAAAAGGTAGTTAAAAGTGGAAATTAAGTGCCTAATGAAATGTTTTATAATAATAAAAGTATTCATTGAGTAGGGGTAGGTAATAAATATAATAATTTAAACTTATTGCTTCCTGATAATGTCCAACAATACTAATACTAATGGGTGCAAATAGTATGTATCTTAAATAGCATCTAATTACTATTTACACATTGCAACAACAACAAAAAACTGCTACTTTTACATGGTGTAAATTGAATATTTTCCCATTTTCACTTGGTATGCTCTTCAGGAAGCTCTTGACAATTAAAACATAGAAGGTGCATTTCACAAAGAAATTTCATATTAAAATCAAGAGCTAATTTAAAAAAAAAAAATTGCATTGTTAATTTTTCATGACAAATTGCTGTAACCCAGTTATACAGTTTTTTGCATAAATGTTGATGTAATTTACTATTTCAATAATTGTAACCATTTAGTAATTATTTAAAAAAATAATAAATTAACTTTTTAAATTACAAATTACTTTTTTTCAAATTACAATATTGAGAATTTAGGAAGGAGGGTTTGATTGTGCCTAATTGGCACCACTTTAATATCTTATATACATACATACATATTTATACTACATTTCTTCAAGCTATAAACATCTCTGAAAGCAAACTTTATTTTTCTTCAAGGTCTTTAGGTGACATAGAATATCATTCAAAACCGTCTAAAATTTTGTAATGTGACATTTTGAATGAAATATTCAGAGAGAAACTGTGACTTCAGGATTTGTTTGGATAATAGAGAAATGTAGGCTATGATATGCTTTCTGGTTTGTGTGTCTTTGGTTGCCAGCAGAAAAGTAATAAAACAAACATTGTTTTCTAGCACTTTACAAAAGATTACATTAGTTAATATGAACTAACAATGAAAAAGTATTGTTCTTAGTTCATGCTATTTTCTGGATTTAAACATTGGAAATATTTGGGATAATGTAAGTATACAAGTCAACAAAATATTGTGATTATTGGCATCCAAAATAAAAGTTTGTGTTTACGTAATATGTGTATGTCTACCGTGTACAATTATTACGTATGTATGACATTCAACGTTTATTTTAGATGTAAATAATCACAATTAATCGATTGCCCAGCACCACAAAATATTTACCATTGTTCTTGCAGTTTTTGGATATTTTAATCTAAAAATCTTACATATTGTGCCTTTAATATGATATAACAACCCATTCTCACTAACAGTGAACTAACTTTAACAAAGAAGAATAAATACTGTAATTAATGTTGTTGTAGTAATAAACAAATTGCTCATAATGCATTAACCAATGTTAACTAATTGTAAAGTCTTGCCATTGTCTCTTTGTATTGATGAACTGTGCATTGACCAGGTAAATGTATATAAAAAAAGTAAACAATCAGATTTTATTTCAATTTGACTTTACAGTTGTTTTTGATAAGTACTTATAATCATAAACTTGTAAGCATCCTGTAGCTGCTCTCAATCTCGATCTCTCTCTTCAGTTTCTCGTATTATCAGACATTGCAGATGTCCATTTCTCTGCATCTTTCTCATTTCCACTGCCTTCCTCCATCCATCTCTTTCTAGATCTGGACTGGGATTCCGTTCATCTGTTCATATGAATCTGAAACAAGCGTTTACACACAAACTCAATCGCATGTTAAGAGACACGCATGTCTTTAACACACATACTCACCATCCTCTGTGGTCTCATGGGATGCTGTGAAGTCTGTATTGTTGTATATACTGTCTGATCCGGCCATGATTTCATATGACTCTGAAAGGAGAGAACGAGAAGGTTTTTTTTAATTATTTTTTATAAATGCCATAGGCTACCCCGTGGCTATACAAATTGCAGAGAAAAACTGACCAGTGTCTGTGTGGTCCAGAGCAAGATCTTGTTTTCCATTTTCATCAGGAATAATGTAGTCTATGCAGAGAAACATGATTAAGAGAGTTTATTGCACATTAGACATTAATCCGCAAATTGGGTTGGTTTCGGCGCAGCCAGCGGACGTGCCCCCAGCGTTTGAGAGCAGAGGATACTGCTCATTTTTTCAAGATTTTGATCTCTTATTTTATTTACTTGGCAACTTTTTTTATCATTCAAATTTAGCTGGGAGGTTAATAACATATTTTTCTGTAGTGTGACAAACTCAGAACACATACTTAATTTTGACTTTAAAGGGACGTTAAAGCTACACTGTGTAACTTTTTTAGTTTATTCTTAGCTAAAAACACTTAGTTCTTTCAAAAATATATGTGCTCATTAATGTACATTTACTTCTTTCAAGTAATAAAGTATTCTCGTAAGTTTATAATATGCCATTTAAAATACATAGAGGTGAGGGGTTTGAATGCCGGTCGCCATGTTGCTCCTCCATCTTGAGAGTACATTAGCCAAAGAGGGACATACCATTAATTCAAGCTTTGAATTTCACGTTTTAACACTCGATGGCACCGCGTCACATGTGAAGAGGGGGATTGCCATGTTAATCTTGGACTAAATTGGCCACCGTAGGAGTTCAAATTCAATCAAAATTGAGAGGAACAGAAATATTATTATTCACTGGATGATCATATACCTTTTCACCACTAGATGGGGGAAAATATCACACAGTGTAGCTTTAAGGGTGTAGGTAGTATCAGATCCATGGCACACATCTTTGTGTTTATTTAATCACTTACCATCATCTTCAGTTCCATGCTGAAGTTTCTGTTTCCATTTTCGGGGTTGAGCATACAAACATCCCTCCATGTTCTCATATGACTCTCCATCTGTAGAGAAGAAGACAGACAGACTCTGAATCCAACCTGTGTCACTTCCTTCCTCCCCAGAACTCCAGTCATTAAGAACTTCATCTATTGTGAAGCTTTAAAAAGCAGGCAAAACTTTGGAATATACACAATATTGGCTCATAGTCTCCGCTTCAGTTCATCCCAAAGGTGTTCTATCGGGTTGAGCTCAAGACTCTTTGCAGGCCAGTCAAGATCATCCACACCACCCATGCTCATCCATGTCCTTATGGACCTTGCTTTGTGCACTGGTGCACAGTCTTGATGGAACAGGTAGGGGCCATCCCCAAACTGTTCCCACAAAGTTGGGAGCATGAAATTATCCAAAATGTCATGGTATGCCAAAGTATTAAGTATAAACCCAACCCCTGAAAAACGACCCCCCCCCCCCCCCCCATGTCATAATCCCTCCTCCACCAAACTTTACACTTGGCACAATGCAGCCAGGCAAGTACCGTTCTCCTGGAAACCGCCAAACCCAGACTTGTCCATCAGATTGCCAGAAAGAGAAGTGTGGTTGGTTACTCCAGAGAACACGTCTCCACTGCTCTAGAGTCCAGTGGCGGTGGGCTTTACACCACTGCATCCAACGCTTTGCATTGCACTTGGTGATGTAAGGCTTGGCTGCAGCTGCTCGCCTATGGAAACCCATTCCATGAGGCTTTCTATGCACTGTTGCCTGAGCTAATCTGAAGACCACATGAAGTTTGGAGGTCTATAGCTATTGACTCTGCAGAAAGTTGGTGACTTCTGCGCACTGTGCGCCTCAGCATGCGATGACCCCGCTCTGTGCTTACGTGGCCTCTCACTTTGTGGAAGTTGCTGCAACTTTTGATTTGCTGCTGTTCCCAACTGCTTCCACTTTGTTATAATACCACTAACAGTTGACCGTGGAATATTTAGTATTGAGGAAATTTCACGAATGGACTTATTGCACAGGTGGCAACCAATCACAGTACTACACTGGAATTCACTGAGCTCCTGAGAGCGACCCATTCTTTCATAAATGTTTGCAGAAGCGTCTGCATGCCTAAATCCTTGATATTATACACCTTGAATATTATATTCAAACTAAAATTAAAATAAATTGAAAGTGCACTGTGTTAGCGGCATCTAGTGGTGAGTTTGTGACCGCCCACTGCTCGTCCCTCCCTTTTGAAGCACATCAGAGAAGCTACTGTGGCTAACACAGGACAAAGATGTCATGGCCGGAGTGAGAGCACAGAGGGACTAGCGCTCTTTAGACCAGTTTGTCTGTTTAAGGCTACTGTAAAAACATGGCGGCTCAAAATGGAGACTTCACTGTTAGGGGACCAGCCGTATATCTATGGGACCAGCGGTGTATGTAGATAGAAATGGTAACCACATACCAAAATTGCAAATTCCACCAATGAATTTATTTTATTTGTATGCAAAACAGACATTGAGCATCTGGTGAGCGTCTGTTTCAGAGCTGTTAATATGATGTATTTTAGCGGGATTGGAACTTAATATTCATTAATATTAATTATTTGACCTGGATGATGACATCACTGACTGTTTTCCCCAGAGCTGCTTTATAGTTAAATTGAACTGATTTCATAATTTATATTTTTACACAGAAATTAATCAACATTGAACTGATTAAAACTACATAACTTATAATGTCTACTGTTGTCTTTTTAGAGCTGCTTTACAGCTTTTTTCTTTCTGTTATCACTGTAAAGCTGATTTGAAACCATCTGTACTGTAGATTAATTAGATATTATATTGTAAGTAGTATGTGTGTGTAAAATCAAACATCATATCCTCACCTGTTTCTGTCAAATTGCTAGGTATGTGTTCCTCTGGCCTTGCCCCTTCTTCTTCCCCAATTGGATCCGGGTTAAGATAATCTAAAAGCAACAACCAGTAAATGGCACAATAAACCCCCCTCACAATTCCTGATGCTCAGGATATACCTTCATCTGCAGACACATAATATGTGACTTTGTCTTGATTGCTGTAAATAGTTGCATCTACATTCTCATAGGATTGCGTATCATCTGTCGAAATAAAAAATGAAATATTGACTGTATATTTTGGGGGATTTTAATCTTTTCTAAGCATTAAAAAAATTGAAATTATTTGAATATTTTACCCTTTTTGTTGATTTCTGCACTCTCTGTGCACCTCTGAGTGCCACTCACAGAGTGCCTGTGACAACACACACATGAAACAGACTTCTTAGCACATTTACTTTTTTACTGTGACATGTTTCCAGGGCAAAAATTAAGGACATGATGATTTTATTAGAAAGTCATTGAATGAATCATGAAAAGTCTCTGTACGACAGGTGAATAGAGAGGAGGAGGTGAAGCATAAAATTACTTTGTGATGTCAGTTGTACAAGTTGTTTCAGATGCAGAGAAAGTTTTTGATAATAATATTTAAATAATATTTTTGATAGTGTTCTTCTGATATTTTTGCTTGAAACATGTTGTTTTTTTTGTTGTTGATTTTTTTTTAAATGACCGCATTGGAAATAAATGGGAGATGAATTTCATCTAGTAGAAAAGGCTTGTACTTTGCACAAACAAAATCTTACTGAAAGCTCATTGTTTGAGATATCAACCTCAAATTTGGAAAACAACTTGTCTGACTTTGATTTTCTAATAGCTTTAGAGTTAAACATGTTTTGGAATATATCAAGAGATAGAGAGTAAAAAGGAAAGGGAAAGAATATTGGACAAGGCAAATGCATCACCCAAAATTAGTATAAGTGGCAACGTGTCCATTTGTGTGCGTCCTCTGCTCTTTAGGTCCTGCATTGGGGAAAAATAATGTTTGTTTAATCATTAAGGACCATCATAAATCAATAAGCTATAATGCAATATACACTCACCTAAAGGATTATTAGGAACACCTGTTAAATTTCTCATTAATGCAATTATCAAATCAATCAATCACATGGCAGTTGCTTTGATGCATTTAGGGGTGTGGTCCTGGTCAAGACGATCTCCTGAACTCCAAACTGAACGTCAGAATGGGAAATAAAGGTGATTTAAAGGTACCCTAGAATGAGTTGAAACAATATGCTATCTGATATCTACAGAGGGTATTTGGCTTATATAACGGCAAAAATTGTCCAGATACAGTTTTACAGGCCCATTTACAACCCTATAAATTGTCCCTAGGATGTAATGCTCTGTTTTTGCCTTATTTGGAAAAATCATGAATATTAATGTTTAACTCTGCTCTGATTGGCTTATTTCAGCCGCTCACAGCTCACAGCACAGCAGTTCAGTTGTTCAGCGAAGCAGCTGAGCTCACGAGTCCTGACAGAACACAGACCGACTGAATGCCACTTTTAAGGTCCCGTTCTTCGCGATTCCATCTTTCAAAATTTAGTTAGTGTGAAATGTTGCTGTTAGAGCATAAATAATACCTGTAAAATGATAAAGCTCAAAGTTCAATGCCAAGCGAGATATTTTATTTAACAGAAGTTCCCTTTCAAAGCCTACAGCGAACGGCCGGTTTGGACTACACCCCTGCACTTCCTGGCATGAATGACGTCACTAGAACCGTTTGTTGACTAACCCTCCACCCACAAGAGCACGCAAAATAGGGGCCGTGGTCTTGTTGCTCTCCCACGTGGAGAAGAGCGCGCATTCAGCGCTTGCATCTCCCTGTTATGGTAAGAGGCGGGACCTTTCCGGGCAAAGTGCGCTAAGCTGCTGTCCAATCACAACACGGGAAGCGCTGGCCCAATCAGAACTCGTTACGTGTTTCTGAAGGAGGGACTTCATAAAACAGGGAAATCATCAGGCCGTTTTTAGGACAGAGGAAACAGCGCTGTACAGATAAGTAAATTGTGCGAAAAATACTGTGTTTTTTTACACGCGAAACATGAACTCATGTTATATTGCATACTGTAAACATAATCAAAGCTTCGAAAACACACGAAGAACAGACCTTTAAGCAGAACATCTCAAATGGAGATTGGTAAAAGGTAGCCTACTTGTTCATTGATGTTTTCAGATCATCCGCGCGCGAGAGCTTGCGTGCTTGCGGTTGCCTAACACCTAAACATGTCTAATCTGGCAACCATATGCACACGAGCTCTCTCTCGCGCGAGGATGATCTGAAAACACCAATGAACAAGAAAGCTGCATTTCAGCAATCTCCATTTGAGATGTTCTGCTTAAAGTGTCATTCAGTCTACATTTTTGTCTTTTTTTGTCAACGATATTGCATGTTTATATAACATTAGTCACAATGTAGGCTATGCAGTGACTCTGTGATGTACTTTGAAATACAAGCATGCAAAAACATCATAGGCCTACTTCAGTTCTCAAAAATCAAACATCATATATTTTTACAAAATGAATAGCCTTGTCAAATGACTGTCGTTTTAACTTATATGGTGGAAAAGGTGACGTTTGCTAGAAGGATCGAGTGAACGATCTGTAAGCAACGTATCTACGTTTGTATTTTGTAATACAAAATAATATTACCCTTTGTCATTAGACACACTGTTTAGTTGTATATGGTACTTGGAGTTTCCTGTTGTTACTGTACTAGCATCTTGCATCATCTAGACAATGCTGTTTCTCTAAGAAACTTTTAATTTAATCACAAGTTGTTTAAACAGCTAGTCAATAAGTGGATAAATCACTACTTACTGCTTGCAGGAAAACAGTTGCCCTTTTTTTCAGTTTAAGATGCTGAGCGAAGCTTGCTTGAAATGGGCCGAAAAACGAACGATTTTGGAATAAATTGTTGTGGTATCCGATTATAATAAACCGCAACCATGACTGTTGACATATGAAAAGTCCTCACGTCCCCTGCACAGTCTGAACATGACGTGTGTCATGAGAGCCGTTTTTGCTATCCTCGAGTGTCGCTTGTTTACCTGCAGTCCTGATGATTTGGCTCTGTCAGTTCCACCTGACAATGAACATGTTTGGACAGATGCACATGTTGGGGCGTGCATATAAATGATCCCCAAAGCTTGCGTCACGGTTGGCCTTATGTTGAGAAGCACTTATTTTTCTATATTTTTCTATATATAAGCACTATATTTACATAAGAAGTAGGATACAATGGTGTTTGAGACTCACAACATGTGATGTCCATGTACTGAACTCATGGCAAGGTAAATTACATTTTTCACTCTAGGGCATCTTTAAGGAATTTTAAGCGTGGCATGGTTGTTGGTGCCAGATGGCCCGGTCTGAGTATTTCACAATCTGCTCAGTTGCTGGGATTTTCACGCACAACCATTTCTAGGGTTTTCAAAGAATGGTGTGAAAAGGGAAAAACATCTAGCATGCGGCAGTCCTGTGGGCGAAACTGCCTTGTTGATGCTAGAGATCAGAGGAGAATGGGCCGACTGATTCATGCTGATAGAAGAGCAACTTTGACTGAAATAACCATTCGTTACAAGCGAGGTATGCAGCAAAGCATTTGTGAAGCCACAACACGCACAACCTTGAGGCGGATGGGGAACAACAGCAGAGGAGCCCACCGGGTACCACTCATCTCCACTACAAATAGGAAAAAGAGGCTACAATTTGCACGAGCTCACAAAAATTGGACAGTTGAAGACTGGAAAAATGTTGCCTGGTCTGATGAGTCTCGATTTCTGTTGAGACATTCAGATAGTCAGAATTTGCCGTGAACAGAATGAGAACATGGATCCATCATGCCTTGTTAACACTGTGCAGGCTGGTGGTGGTGGTGTAATGGTGTGGGGGATGTTTTCTTGGCTCATTTTAGCCTCCATTTTAAATCTCCATCAACTGCAAGATGCTATCCTATCAATATGCACTCTTAGAAGAAAAGGTTCTACCTGTGCTACATATTTGAAACCCATAAAAGGTTCTATATAGAACCCTTTTTAAGTGCCAAAAAGGTTCTTTCTTGTCATTATATAACCTTTTTAGCATAAAAGGTTATTTGGAGTTGAGCACTTAAATCATTTCTTATTTAGTATTTTTGTCTTGTTTCTAGTCTAAATATCTAAATATTCTTATATTAAGAAACAATTACTAGACAAGTAAACCTTATTTTCTTGTTTTGGAAAAAAATAACTCAAAATTAAGAGAGTTTTTGCTTAAAATAATTTGCCAATGGGGTAAAATAATGTTGTTTTAAGATTATTTTAATTACGCCACTGGTAGATTATTTTGAGTTATTTTTTCCCAAAACAAGACAATTACTTTTGCTTGTCTAGTAAATACAATAATTTTTAGATGTTTTGACTAGAAACAAGACAAAAATACTAAGTATAAAAAGCATTTTTTGCAGTGAACCTTTTAGGGGTTCCAAATACGTAGCACCGATGGATCTTGTTAAGATTCTATATAGAACCTTTTCTTCTAAGAGTTTGGGGCAACATTTCTAAATAATGCTTTCAGCACCTTGTTGAATCAATGCCACGTAGAATTAAGGCGGTTCTGAAGGCGAAAGGGGGTCAAACACAGTATTAGTATGGTGTTCCTAATCATCCTTTAGGTGAGTGTATAATATGTCAATATAAAGCTTGTTGAGTATGTTTTCTGTCAGTGTATGTATATGTTTAGCTCAGTATTATTTTAGTATTATCCATGGTTTTCAGTAATATTAGCATTTTTATTAATTTGAATTTTAGTTAATTTTATAAGTATATTTTCAGTTTTCATTTTATTAAAATTTTTAGTATCAGTTCAGTTCAGTTCAGTTTCGGTTAAGCTCAGTTCAGTTCAGTTCAATTTCGGTTAAGCTCAGTTCAGTTCAGTTCAATTTCGGTTAAGCTCAGTTCAGTTCAGTTCAGTTCAATTTCTGTTAAGCTCAGTTCAGTTCAGTTCAGTTCAGTTCAATTTCTGTTAAGCTCAGTTCAGTTCAGTTCAGTTCAGTTCAATTTCTGTTAAGCTCAGTTCAGTTCAGTTCAGTTCAGTTTCGGTTAAGCTCAGTTCAGTTCAGTTCAGTTCAGTTCAGTTCAGTTTCGGTTAAGCTCAGTTCAGTTCAGTTCAGTTCAGTTCAGTTAGGTTTCGGTTAAGCTCAGTTCAGTTCAGTTCAATTTCGGTTAAGCTCAGTTCAGTTCAGTTCAGTTTCGGTTAAGCTCAGTTCAGTTAAATTCAGTTTCGGTTAAGCTCAGTTCAGTTCAGTTCAGTTTCGGTTAAGTTCAGTTCAGTTCAGTTCAGTTTCGGTTAAGCTCAGTTCAGTTCAGTTCAGTTCAGTTCAGTTCAGTTCAGTTCAGTTTCGGTTAAGCTCAGTTCAGTTCAGTTCAATTTCGGTTAAGCTCAGTTCAGTTCAGTTCAATTTCGGTTAAGCTCAGTTCAGTTCAGTTCAATTTCTGTTAAGCTCAGTTCAGTTCAGTTCAGTTCAGTTCAATTTCTGTTAAGCTCAGTTCAGTTCAGTTCAGTTCAGTTCAATTTCTGTTAAGCTCAGTTCAGTTCAGTTCAGTTCAGTTTCGGTTAAGCTCAGTTCAGTTCAGTTCAGTTCAGTTCAGTTCAGTTCAGTTTCGGTTAAGCTCAGTTCAGTTCAGTTCAGTTCAGTTCAGTTAGGTTTCGGTTAAGCTCAGTTCAGTTCAGTTCAATTTCGGTTAAGCTCAGTTCAGTTCAGTTCAGTTTCGGTTAAGCTCAGTTCAGTTAAATTCAGTTTCGGTTAAGCTCAGTTCAGTTCAGTTCAGTTTCGGTTAAGCTCAGTTCAGTTCAGTTCAGTTTCGGTTAAGCTCAGTTCAGTTCAGTTCAGTTCAGTTCAGTTCAGTTCAGTTTCGGTTAAGCTCAGTTCAGTTCAGTTCAATTTCGGTTAAGCTCAGTTCAGTTCAGTTCAGTTTCGGTTAAGCTCAGTTCAGTTAAATTCAGTTTCGGTTAAGCTCAGTTCAGTTCAGTTTCGGTTAAGCTCAGTTCAGTTCAGTTTCGGTTAAGCTCAGTTCAGTTCAGTTCAGTTTCGGTTAAGCTCAGTTCAGTTCAGTTCAATTTCGGTTAAGCTCAGTTCAGTTCAGTTCAGTTCCATGGTACAATTATGGTAAAATACTGTAAAACAGGAGAGCTGTAAATTAACAGTACAACCACAACTGCCAGTATCTTACTGTTATTCCACAGCACAATCTTATTACAGTATGGCTTGGTCTATTATAACTTAAACATGGTTTTCTGTGTCATTGTGAACCACATGGTTTCAAAAACTTTCTGAATGGTTTTGTTGAAAATGTAAAAATGCAGAAAGTTTTCTTGAATGGTTGGGTTTAGAGATATGGTATAGGGGATAGATTATACAGTTTCTACAGTATATTAATCTCACTGTAAATTTCTGACTACAGTAATTTATTGTGAAATAATACTCTTTAATCCTGTAAATTCCTGCCATTGTGTGTGTGTGTGTGTGTGTGTGTGTGTGTGTGTGTGTGTGTGTGTGTGTGTGTGTGTGTGTGTGTGTGTGTGTGTGTGTGTGTGTGTGTGTGTGTGTGTGTGTGTGTGTGTGTGTGTGTTCACACTTGCCATTCCTGTGTCGTTGTGTTTTGCAGATGAAGGCGAACAGAAAAATCCCAATCACAAAGGCTGATGCTGGAACTGTGTAGAGCAGCCAATCCGGTCGAGATGCTAAACACAAGTTACAACACACACACACATATAAATGAATGACGTATTTAGCATCTGATTTATTAGGACATTATGCTGCACACACTTACCTGTGTTATGTGAGGGGGTTTTGACTGGCCTGAGATTAGGTGTGCTGTTAGACGCACCGTCAAACACAGTTGTGTTAACTTCTGTGTAGCCTGTGGACATGATGAAATTGTCTTTCTTTCGCCTGAAAGTTCTCTTCATCTGGTTTATCATTCAAACTTTTCTTTAGATGTGTTTACAATCTAAAATTGTTCTGTACAATTAATGGAATCATCAGGATGAAGCACTGAGAAGAATATATGACTTTTTTTTTAATTTTGGATTTATTTTACATGGTTTGCCAATTTTTTTGAAAAGCAAGAAGAAGCAGCAGCAACTTTGGATTTGCTTAATTTATGTGACAGCTTTAGATGTTCAGTCTTACTCTATTTCCTTTAATAAACTCTCACAGACAGATCCCAAGAGAGTGCCCGCTTGTATTTCTCACAGCTTCACATGTTTCTTTAACACACTACCCAGAAACAAATATTTGCAATAGTATTTTCTTAGAAGAGATGCTTACTCTGCTAAATTATAAAAACCAAAATCCACCCAAACACAGCACTGTCAAAGAAGATGTTTTAGTGTTTCCGTGTGGTTTGGGTGAAAAACTGTATTACAGTTATCAGAGACCAAAAACAGCAATAGATGTCCAAAGGTTTTCCAGTTTAAAATAAATTTGAGACATTTTTCTTCTAAATGAGTGTTTTAAGTATTTAATTTTACTCTTATCATTATTTTTTGAAAATAAGGCAATGCAATAACTGACTAATAACCTTTTAATTGCAATGAAGTGAAATGTTAGACTGACTTATAGTCTTCATTTAAACATCTATACATTTCTTTGACTCACATATATGTTTTCATATGCATCTATATGAACCACTGTAAAACATACCACCTTTTCTCTTTACAAACAATATATTAAATGTTTACCAGCAAAAATCTCAGCACTCATACTTTTACTAACCTTCAGTCGTGTTCTTGTTTCCTGCATTCATCCTGAAACATCAGAAAGCAAACCTTGATGCGAACACAAAGATGGGTTCAAAGTGGTAACTGACAGTAAAAGAGAGGGGGTGAACTGAAAACAGATGTGGCGGAAGAGAAGGAGGGAGGAAGAAACAAATGTGAAAAAAGGAGAAGTGAGAAACTACAAATTTTGTAAACACAAAAATCTATAACACAACTGTTTTCACAAATAAACTTTCACTTATCTTGTATGCTCAGCATTTATATATATACACACACACACACACACACACACACACACACATATATGTGTGTGTGTGTGTGTGTGTGTGTGTGTGTATGTGTGGCCTGGTAATCCCTACGTTATGGGGACAAAATGTCCCCACAAAGATGAAAATATCCGAAATCCTTGTCCTTGTGGGGACATTTTTAGGTCCCCATGAGGAAAACATCGTATAAATCACACACAATGAGTTTTTTTGAGAAAGTAAAAATGCAGAATGTTTCCTGTGATGGGTAGGTTTAGGGGCAGGGGCAGTGTAGGGGGATAGGATGTACAGTTTGTACAGTATGAAATCCATTACGCCTATGGAAAGTCCCCATAAAACATGGAAACACGACATGTGTGTGTGTGTGTGTGTGTGTGTGTGTGTGTGTGTGTGTGTGTGTGTGTGTGTGTGTGTGTGTATACTATAATATATGCTATGATAATAGGCCTAGGCTATATGCACACTGTATATTAAAAAATAAGCAATAACAATACAAATACACAACATTTTCACTTTTATTGTCTTTTTTTCCTTGCATCAACAAACATTTTCTTAACATGCTTACAGATAAACATAATTTAAAACATCATAGCCAAAGAATGATGCACAATCACTGTCTTTCTATTAAAGTCCATCTTTTCATAGTTATATTTGTTTGGATGGCAAGAACAAGTCCGATTCATATTCACCCTAAAATCAAAAGAAACGAATACGAATTCATATTGAGCTAAACCATTTTAGGGTCATTTGAACTGGTCTACCCGTGAGAAGCTTCAGCACGTGCATCCACACTGTGAAATCACCGGGTAGTGCGCGCGAATCCACGCGCAGCGCTTGAGCCCGCGAGAGCCCTGATGGCAGTGCCATCGGAGGAGCGTGACGCTCACGGACTGCACCGGTTTACAAAACATCCCCTCCGGTAAAGATCAAGAGCGTTCGGTCGAGCACTGTCCTTCTTTAACGTATCGCGGCCAGAAACGCACGCCCAGATCTTTCCACATCGACAGCACCGGGCACTGGGTGTACGACCACAACCACCGGCGCACCCTGCGCTCCGTTTTCGGTGCTACTTTAAGACCAGTGAAATCCAGATGCTGAAATTCACGGGGAATCGGTCCGGCGAGACTGATATCGTCCTCTCGCGCAATGACGGATCCGTTACCTCGCGTCGGTGCAGCGATAGAAGAGAAAATAGGGTCAAAACTGCTGCCAAGTTTCCGCCGTAGCAACCGAGGGGCTAAATCCCTCTCTCCCGGTTCCAGCGCCGGGTCAGGGTCCTCGTGAAGGTCCGGTACTGGCAGGTGGTCGCTAGGGGACGGGCGCACGCGCAACTGAAGCTGAGATTGCGCGAGATGAACGGTGAAGGACAAACAGAGCACGAGCACAGGAGAAGACTTCATTTTCATTCAGATCAAGAAAAGTTTACCAAACGTCCGATTTTCTGGAAGGAAGTTTAACAAGCGAAACCTGTTTTCATTGGTTTTGGATCGCGGCTCTTGGTTACAAATAGGCCTGGTTTGCGAAGAGCAAATCATTCAAACAGTATATAGCCTACTACACTGCTCTACAAATGACATTTCACTCTCAGGTATACCTAATGAACAGGTTGGAGACTTTTAATGGGAGACTATAGGCTACTCATCTTTGATAACTAAAGCCTGTCTCTGCTGAATGGAGCTTTAAATTTGGAGACGCCAAACGCGTCATGAGTGGTGCGGTGCGCACTTGCGTCGCCCCGCGGGTGTCACACATTACAACTACAACACTCTCCCACGGGTGAGATGCGACCCATGAACGCCAAAACTGAATACATGTCATTATTAATATTGATCTCAAAATGTACTACTATATTTTTAATAAAAGTTGTATAACATTAGCGAATGCATGCACTGTAAACTAACATGAACATTAACATTTTTAATACTACCAATAACAAAGGTTATTAAATGCTGTAAGAATAATATTACTCACCGTAGTTAATGCATTAACTGTTGTTTACAAATGAGGCCTTATTGTAAAGTTACCATTTGTTTATTAATATTTTGTTTGGACCCACTTAAGCTACTATGCACTTACTGGGTACCTACATGTTTTTACATTGTACTTTAAAAGTACCTGTATGTAATTACATCAGAAAATAATTTCTGCATTTACGTTTCTAATTAAATTGCTGACATTTCCCCTACGCCTAACCCTACCCTTAAACTTACCAACACCACCACACCGGTCTCTAACTTTACCCGTAGTCCACCTCAATATCAGCAAAAGGGTTTTACAATACAATAGAAAGACAAATAGAACATTATACTTATTTCTTTTATGTAAGTACGTAGTAGTCAAGGCCACCTTATATAAATAGAGCCCTTTTGTTTTATTTTAGTTAATGATAAAAACCTGCAACTCTTCAAAAGCTGAAGGTTGATGCTCAACAATGTGCACAGAATGACGTAAATTCAGGTTAATTAATTACACCGACAGATTTCCAGGCTCATTGAAGCACATTTGTAGTTTGCTATTGATGTTAAACAGGTCTGACACACAAATACTTTAGATTCCCTAATCTTGACTGTGAAACACTAAAGGTTTGACCGTCTGTGTGACGGCGATGATGCTCTGCCTTCAAGTTGACACTTTGTCACACATTGAATGAATGACGCATTTTATCACTTTAAATTAATCAATTAGCTCACTTCTCAACCTCTGACCTTTAACGAGCACCGAGTTTATGCCTTAAGGATCTACGTCAGTGACACCCCCTTATAACACACATACACACACAATAAACACATGCACAAACACACACCTCACCCACGCTTTATAATACATCTAATCATCAGGTCAAGCATGCCAGCCCATCGCAGCCTTCAGTAAGGTGACACTTGATCTCGCAGATGAAAACAAACAACACACATGCATAAATATATACATGAATACAAATATATACTATATTGGAAAGCCCATAAACAATACGGAAAGGGAGATCATATTAACATGCTGACTTCTAAGGATATTAACATATGATAATCCCTGTACTCTCAAAATGTATTTGATAAATAAAAATTATAAACTGATGGTTATTCCTGATTAAATTACTCATGTCATTAGAAAACTATATTTATTTTTAATATGTTCTACAAGATATTGTCATATAATCATGTCTTCTGAAACATACAGTATTGTCTTTGTTTCAGGGAAGTCATAGCATTTTCCAACATGACAATGGCAGACCACATAGTGCATCAATTACAACATCATGGCTGCTTGGAAGAAGGATCCAGATACTGAAATGGCCAGCCTGCTGTCAAGATCTTTCACCAATAGAAAACAGTTGATGCATCATAAAGAGGAAGATGCGACAAAGAAGACCTAAGACAGTTGAGCAACTAGAAGCCTGTATTAGACAAGAACGGGACAACATTCCTATTCCTAAACTTGAGCAACTTGTCTCCTCAGTCCCCAGACATTTGCAGACTGTTATAAAAAGCAGAGGGGATGTCACACAGTGGGAAACATGGCCTTGTCCCAAATTTTTTTTAGATGTGTTGATGCCATGAAATTTATTCTCAGTTTAAACATTTGATATGTCATCTATGTTGTATTATGTTGTAATAAAATAATGAAAGTTGAAACTTCCACATCATTGCATGGAATTGGAGTTGTAGATATTTTAATAAACAAATTTAATTAAAGAATTACTGATATCGTTTAACAAATGCATATTTTTTATGATAATTTTTTACATTTTAATATTTTGTTCTCCTTTTATCCTCTCAATTGGTCCTCCCCTTGGTTAATCTGAACACCTCAGTTATAATTATATATTATAGAACAATGTTCAAAATATTGTTGTGTTCACCAATGATGCTCATAAATTAGTTTGTAGGTGTTTCAAGCATCTGGCTCCCATTTACACAAACTTCAAGACAACAGCATAACCTCAAATACTCTGACGCGTTTTTTTAGTATTGAAGAGAGTTTGTTTGCTCAGTTTTTCTTAATGTGTGGTGTTGTGAATGTGAGAACCATGCTGTCGACATAGGTTAGCGATCAAGGGAAATGAAAGTGTTTGTTTGCCCTACAGGGATGTTCCTAACGGTAATGACGCAGGTGTGAGAAGCTTGTGTCTGAGGGTAAAGCCAGCAACTCAAATCTGTCCTTTGATATTAATAAGCCCCCCCCCCCACACACACACACACACAAATACAATGTGTAGCCTCACTGCATACAGAGTGGGTAAGATACGGTAACCTGTGCTTGACATTAGTGCTAATAGCTTACAAACCCACACAAGTGAATGAAAGGAAAAAACCCTTTTCACACCATTCTTTGTAAACCCTAGAAATGGTTGTGTGTGAAAATCCCAGTAACTGAGCAGATTGTGAAATACTCAGACCGGCCCGTCTGGCGCTCGCATGGCGATCACCATCCCACGCTCAAAATTGCTTAAATCACCTTTCTTTCCCATTCTGACATTCAGTTTGGAGTTCAGGAGATTGTCTTGACCAGGACCACACCCCTAAATGCATTGAAGCAACTGCCATGTGATTGGTTGATTAGATAATTGCTTTAATGAGAATTTGAACAGGTGTTCCTAATAATCCTTTAAGTGAGTGTGCACATATATATATATATATATATATATATATATATATATATATATATATATATATATATATATATATATATATATATATTAAAAGTTGTTAAAAGTAGATTTTTTTATTATTATTGTAAATAGTTTTTGCTGTATTTTGGATCAAATAAATGCCGCCTTGGTAAGCAGAAGAGATTTCTGCAAAACATTTAAAAAATCTTACTGGCTGAAACTTTTGACCGATAGTGTAGCCTATGTTAGTATAATTTCCTTCACATTCATTTAATTCATTAAAAAATAATACTGACGCGAAGTATGAGGAGATTTAATGTTACTGGACACAAATAATAACAGTGTAATTTACTGTTGCTTCAACTATACAACTTTTTATTGTTTTACAAATATATGAATAAATGTGTAACATGTTGTGTTTCCCATTTGACTGTATATTCAATTGTATTATTTCCTTCATGTGCATGTTGTTACAAATAATAGGCTACTTAGACACAGAGAATGTGACATACCTGTAGTATGCCACGGTAGTATATTTACATTTTTCACATTTCAAAGAAAAATAACCATTCAATACAAGGCCTTGAACAAATGAAGCATGTTTCTCTGAATGAAAACAAAAAGGACATTTATAAAATATTTCTAAAATAATAGGTTTAAAACGCATTGAAATGACTCATCATGAATCAATACACTGATTTATAACGTTTGAAACTTTGAAATCGCACACTACAGTTGCCCTATTTGATTTGGCTTTAAATTTGTAGACAAATCTAGTTACACAATGTTTCTTGCATACAGAATCTGTTGAACATGTTATACCAGCTATTGAAATAGGCTGTCACAAATAAAAATCTGCTGTTATTGACACGCTTTTAAAAAGCATATGGACTTACCATTACACAACATCTATAATTCACTATTTAACTGATTTGAACGAAAATTAAATACATTACTTATGAAACAATGTTTCATAAATTAAACAAATATACGTTCTAAGCGCGTGTACTTTGGCCACGCCTCCTCATCAGCTGACAGCGCGCGTGACACACTGGCTTCACTGACTTCCTACGGAGCACAATCGCGGGGACCAAATCATAGTAAAAGTATGTGAATTAACGGTAAGTGTTTATGAAACTACAGCCGGTGATCATATGCGTGCCGTCATGCTCCTGTACCCGCCAGCTGATGAATGAATAGCTCGGTTCGGTTCTTCCTGTGTGTTTGTTTACCGTCTGCTGCATCATATAGTAACGTTATGATCAAAAGCAAAGCTTGATGCTTTAAAATCGGTGCCATTGTGTAGGCTATAATAATAAGAAATAATAATAATAATAATAATCACAATGCAACTGTTGGCAGAACTAGTTGTGTTGAGCATATAAACATGGCAGGTTTCTCACAGGAAAAACTGTTTAAAACTGTTCAAAGTTAAATATTGTGTCATAAAAACAGATAAAATGCGTTCAAAAGGGCAATGTTCGTTAGTTCATTGTGTTTTATGGAGTTCAACCCTTTTAAAAGTGGATACTAAAAAAGAGCACATTACAGTTGTTATAAACGTATATTGTCTTTTATACACACACACACACACACACACACACACACACACACACACACACACACACACACACACACACACACACACACACACACACACAACCGGTCAAAAGTTTGGAAACATTACTATTTTCAATGTTTTTAAAGAAGTCCCTTCTGCTCACCATGCATTTATTTAAACCAAAATACAGCAATGCTGTTAAATATTTTTAAAATTTAAAATAACTTTTTTTTCTATTTGAATATATTGTAAAATGCAATTTATTTGAATTAATTAATTTCAAAGCATCATTACTGCATTCTTCAGTGTCACATGATCCTTCAGAAATCATTCTGATATGATGATTTGATGATCAAGAAACATTTCTGATTATTATCAATGTTGAAAGCAGTTGTGTGCATTTTTTCTGGATTATTTAATGAATAGAAAGTTCAAAAGAACAGCATTTATCTGAAAATATAAAGCATTTGTAACGTTATAATTGTCTTTCCTGTCACTTGATCAATTTAATGCATCCTTGCTGAATAAATGTATTCATTTAAGTTATTTTCCAATTTGTATTTAATTTTTTTTAATTATTCTTACTAACCCAAAACTTTTGAATGGTAGTATAATGTTACAAAAGCTTTCCATTTAAGGTACTGTTCTTTTCAACTTTCTTTTCATTAAAGAATCCTAAAAAAGATTTTACATAACTGTTTTTAACATTAATAATAATCATAAATGTTTCTTGAGCAGCAAATCATCATATCAGAATGATTTCTGATGGATCATGAGACACTGAAGACTGGAGTAATGATAATGAAAATACAGATTTACATCACAGGGACAAATTGTATTTTAGCACATATATTCACATAGAAAACATATTATTAAGAAAAAAATAGTTATTTTACATTTTAATAATATTAAAAAATCTTACCGTTCTCAAACTTTTGACTGGTAGTATGTATATATATATATATATATATATATATATATATATATATATATATATATATATATATATATATATATATATATATATGATCTAGTCTACTTTAAAGACCTTGCATTTCTGATTCTCTTCAAAGGGTGTTTTAAGTGTAGGGGTGGGATTTCGGGAGAGATGCCGTCCAACAAGAGTGTCTCGGATGCCCCGATCACACAGTTTGTGAACTGTAGGATCCTGAAGGACCACAGACTGCAATGGTAACAGATTTTAAATATTGTCTACAAACCTCTAATTTCTTTACAATTATAGCTAGGAAAGGAACCAGGTCCAGATTCATATGCATTCTCACATATTTGAGCCTAACAGACAGCTTTACAATCTCTGTTAATACTGTTAAATTTTAGATAGTATGTATCATTATTTTATTTTTGATGTAATGATTTGTTTCAAAATCAGATTATAACACCGTGAGCAAAGACTTCTATATGGAATCTGTATTTCCGACATTGATCTTGAGGGTATATCTGTGTTTGTAGGGAAGACCTGTGGGTTCGTGAGGGCAAGATTTTGAACCCGGAGAAGCTGTTCTTCGACGAGGAGGGTTTCGCGGATCACAAAGTTGACTGCGAGAGTAAAATCATTGCACCTGGATTCATAGATGTACAGATAAATGGTAAACAACACATATACATGCATACAGTACATTTGCAGAAAATTTTCAAACCAGCATAAGACTAATGTAGAAGTACACGACAGGTTGCCATTGTTACAATCACCAGCTTGTGTAAAAATCTCTGTGTTGTAACTGATATCTTGCGATACTAAGCTCCTCGTCTCTTCACACTCATAGGTGGATATGGCATCGACTTCTCCCAGGCCAGCAGTGACATCAGAGGGGGCGTGGCTGTTGTGGCCAAAAAGATTCTAGAACAGGGCGTCACTTCCTTTTGTCCCACTCTCGTCACGTCCCCACCAGACATATACCATAAGGTACAACCTATGCACCAAACACTGTCCTTCATTATGCTTCAGATGCTCAACCGCACCCACAAATACATCGCTGTTCATTTTCCTTCCGGTTTTATTAAACCTGAGACTGTATCTAGGTGTTGGTTCTATGCATTTTTTTTTGTAAGTCGCTTTGGATAAAAGCGTCTGCTAAATGATTAAATGTAAATGTATGCGCTTATTGGCACTTTTTGATGTTTTCATCTCTTGCATCTTCAGGTTCTTCCTGGAATATTTAAACAATGTAGCCAACATTATAATTTAAATGTTTGGGGTGGGTAAATTTTTTTTATGTTTTTGAAAAAAAAGTCTCTTATGCTCACCAAGGCTGCATTTATTTGATCAGATGCACAGTAAAATCTGAAATCTGAAAAATAAAATATTTTTACAATTAAAAATAACTGTTGTCTATTGTAATATATTTTAAAATGTAATTTATTCCTGTGATCAAAGCTGAATTTTCAGCATCATTACTCCAGTCTTCAGTGTCACATGATCCTTCAGAAACCATTGATATGATGATTTTATTATCAAGAAACATGTATTTTATAACATTATAAATGTCTTTACTGTCACTTTTGATTATTGAATGCTTAATTTCTAAAAATAAAATAAACAAATTCTTGCTGACCCCAAATTTTCGACCGGTAATGTTTGTTGTTTTAATGAAGTGCCTAGTATGAAAATGCATCATGTGATTTGATTTCAGTTCAATCCTCATCACACAGCTTATTTTGCCTCACACTTAAAGATGAACAGTGGCATCGTTTGCATATATTTAGCATTTGTAACGTCGCTGTCTTTCTCTCCACAGGTCATTCCTGAGCTCAGAGTACAAGATGGAGGCCCTGAAGGGGCAGGAGTTCTAGGTAAGATTCACACAGACCTAGTAAAATGTCTGAAATCTTTACAGGTTCTGTATGCATTTATCTTATTACTGTAGGGTATAACAGGACTCAAGGCTCCTTTTTTTACTGCAAAATTAGTTTTGTTGTATGTTTTTCCACCTGTTTGTTTCAGGTATTCACCTAGAGGGGCCGTTCATCAGTGAAGAGAAGAGAGGCGCCCACCCTTCGAAATTCCTCCGCACTTTTAAAGCCGGGGGCGTGATCGACCTGATGGAGACCTATGGCCACTTAGACAATGTCGCAATGGTAACTCTTGCACCAGAACTGGCCAATAGCGCGGATGCAATCCGTGAACTGTCAGGAAGAGGCATAACGGTGTCACTGGGTACGTACGTGTGTAACAGGTTTTCTCAGGCTTTATTTTTGCCAACAAATTTCCTCCAGGTTGAGCATTTCCAAAGTGCTTCTCTGTCCAGGTCACTCTATGGCTGATCTCTCTCAGGCTGAAGAGGCTGTGCAAAATGGAGCAACATTCATAACACACTTATTCAATGCCATGTTGCCTGTTAGTATCACACACACACATTAATGCACATACATAAGGACATTCAGTAATTTGCAGTTATTTGCATACACGCATAGTGTTATAAGTTTAAACACTATATTCCTGATACAAAATGTTGCAAACAAATAGATTTAATAATCTATAAACACAAACAAGCATACCATGAACGAATATGTATACCAACACACCAGGTATTTAACATTTTCTTTTGTTAGTTTCATCACCGGGACCCAGGCATTGTGGGATTGCTTACAAGTGACCGTATTCCACCAGGCCGGACGGTTTACTATGGTATGATCGCAGACGGGATACACACACACCCTGCAGCACTGCGCATCGCCCACAGAGCTCATCCCAGAGGTATTCATACACAAACAACACACAACCACAAATCACCACAGGATACTGTACCTATAATACATTGCATGCATACATTTTGAGTGAAATGCGACCCTCTCAGGTTTTCTTGTATGAATGTAGTTTATTTGTGTGTAAGAATTGAGTTTGTGTTTGTGTGTGGCAGGGTTGGTGTTGGTCACCGACGCTGTAACAGCGATGGGTCTCCCTCCTGGCCGTCACACACTCGGGCAGCAGCAGATTGACATCCAGGGGCTTCACGCATATGTCGCAGGTCTGCATCGTTCTCCCTGCTTTCATTCTATGTGTCATTTGTATGTATCATTTCAGCATTTGTTCAAAAGATTGGGGTCTATACGATTTCTTTTAAGTCTCTTATGCTCATCAAAGCACCATTTATTGAATTAAAAAACTGTAATATTGTAAAATGTTATTACAATTCAAAATAGCTTTTTTCTATTTTAATATATGTTAAATTGTATTTTGTTCCTGTGATAGAAGCTGAATTTTCAGCATCATTACTCCAATCTTCAGTGTCACATGATCCTTTAGAAATCATTTTGATATGATTCTTTAATTTTTGTGTAAACTGTGATATATTTTTTTCATTTTTGATGAATAGAAAAATCAACAGCCTTTATTTATAATATAAATCTTTAGTCACTTTTGATCAGTTTAATGTATTCTTGCAGAATAAAAGTACTCATTTATGTAAAAATAAACACTTTTGTGTAGTTGCGTAGTATTTTGGAAGATATATGTGTTTGCTGTAGGGTTATATATTTAATGTGTCTATTATGTTGTATAATGCTTTGCACAGAATTATTTTTCTGATGTTTTCTTATTTTTTAATATGATTTTTATTGAGAAATGCTTTACAAGGTATTAATATTAACTTGTCTTATTAATATAATGTTTGTAGTTGTTGTAGTTCACGACAAATGTCTATTTGGAGATAGTATAGTGTATTTTACTCATTCATTCATGATTTCAGGCACTACAACATTGAGTGGCAGCATTGCAACCATGGACATGTGTGTGAGACACTTCAAAGAGGCCTCAGGTCAGTGTGTTTGTGTGTATCAAGTATGGCGTGTTCGTCAGTCGTAGTGTGTGTGTGTCATAGATGCTTTGTATTTCTGATGTGTGTGTGTAGGTTGTACCGTCGAAGCCGCATTAGAGGCGGCATCGCTGCATCCTGCTCAACTGCTGGGCATCAGTCACAGGAAGGGAACGCTGGAATACGGCACAGATGCAGGTATGAACTTTCAGAATTGATTTTCGGTCATTCATTAAACTTGCGTAGATCTTATGCAAAGCTGTAGTGTGACATGCAAATGTGTTTAATGCATCTCAAAGCACTGGCACTTTGCTGTGAGTGCCCTATGTTATCAGATTGCCTTTGGTAGAGAAAAACATTCTAGAATGTATAAAGATCTAGTTGCTTTAATGATGATTAAGGTAAATGCATTACAGTGGCCACTGGATCGATGGCATGTTCTCAATAGTGTTTTTTTTTTTATTTAAGTCGACAGAAACGGAAGTTGAAATAGTCTTTTCTTCCCAGTTGTTTATGTATATCTAAGTGAAACGGATTAAATGTTGACTTTAATTTGAAATGGTTGTTTTGTAGATTTTGTAGTACTTGATGACACACTGACAGTCAGGGAAACCTACATTGCTGGACAGCAGGTCTGGAGGAAGTGACATCATCTTGTGGACTGTCTTCCTGTTTTTTTTTGGACTTAGATCACCAAAAAGACTGAATGCAAAAACATCATTATTCTCTCAATTAATATAATTGATTAATCTCTGAATATAAGAACTACTGCATTTATATAAGCACTATTATGGTGACATGATTCATGCTCATGCTGCTGTAGCTGAATGCATCATAGGGATATTTCAAAATGAGACAAAAATCATTTTATTTTGTCTATGGATATGTTTGTGTTGCTGTAAAGTGCAGGATGTCAAACACAAATCTCACTGGTTCAAATATGAAAAATTGAAATAATCTCAAGGGTATTTCCGTAGTAACCTACACATTTGAATGCTTCCAATCTAACTGATTCCAATGTTCTGTTCATCTGTCAGCATTTCTAAGGTTTTATCTCATTTCTTTCAGTATAATAATGTTTCTTTACAAATAAACTGTTTTTGTGTGAATGTGAAAGATGCATCTATGATAGATGTATTAAAGATATACAACTTACTACCACAATCAAGCTTGTTTATTTCAACGCAACTTTAAAAACCCAAATCATGTCGCTAAAACACAACTTTATTTAAAACGCATTTACAAAAAGTATGTCAATAATCAAATAAAAAAGGTTCATAAAATCAACAGGATAGCTTGACTTTGTCAAACTGCTGGTCCTCTGAGCAACCCTTGATCTGTCCTTCAAGTCAAACAGAAAGTGTGTGCGTGTCCGCCACATCAGTCTTTAACCTAGAAAAGTTGAAATGAAGACGCTGGTGTCCAGATTTAGAGTTGCATGCCACCAGCGATCTGGAAAATACAGCACCTACACAAAAACACGCATTTTGACTACTTCAACCCTTCCTTTTAGTGAAGTGTATAAAGTCCCCTCTCTCTCGTGTGTGTGTGTGTGTGTGTGTGTTTGTGTGTGTATATATGTATGTATATATATATATATATATATATATATATATATATATATATATATATATATACACACATTTTTCATTCTTCACTTGGAGATTTTAAAAAAGTGACATACCCAAAAAGCAGAAATATATCATTCATGAACATCACAAAGCCACCCGCACTGCTGAGAGCTGCGTTTAGACATGTAAATATGCTATGCTTTTTCCTCTCCGTAACAAAATTAACAATAAAAAAGTGACCATGAGAAAATGGCAGTTAAAAAAGCAATCCGATCATAGCATTGTGGACATTTGTACCAGCCTGCAATTCGGCACTCCAGTAAAGTCACTTCATGTTTATTTATATAGCACTTTATATAACAGATTGCTTTTTATAGCAAGCAGTTTTACAGTATTAAACTGGAAAGTGTCTCTTTCATTTAAACATACAACTTCAGTGTCTGCTATAAAGTTCTCTGGTGTTCATGTTTTTGTTTGCGAACAAAACGGGAGAAATTAAACTGACAAAGAAGCTGGAGCCTCAGAGCCACTCCCACCCATAGAGATAAGGCTTGCAACCATAAACTGTAAAAAAAAAAAAAAATATATGGACGTAGTGTCCGTGACGTCACCCATCAATTGGATTCTGATAAGCCGTTCTGAAGTGTAAAGTAGAGGCGAGCTGGCCGTTGCCATCTTGTTAACGCGTCATCGCATGTCACTCCCGAATAACAGAAAATTGGCAAATAGGCATGATGTGGGCGGAGCCGAGGTGATGCAATGACTAGACGGCAGACAAATGGCTATCCACCTGTCACTCAAAGTAACCACGTCCTTAATTATGCAGAATTTTAGGGCTTTATATAATGTAAATGGATGAGTTATTAAAAAAAAAATCACCCCCTCACAGTTTCATGAAGGCCAAAATTAGCCGTATAGACCAAAACCACAATTTGTACCAGGCTGTAAACATGTTCCCTTTCGAGAGAGGTTCCTCGTATTATGTAAGGGAAAACTCCTTTTCTCGAGAATATGAAGCAAAACTTTATTAATAAAGGTATCCATGTAAAGCATAGTGCCGCTGTACGGCCATAGCCCAGCGCGAGGAGCGCTCTGATTGGCCGGGCCGCGGCAACTGCAGGAACCTATGGTGAGGCGGCTGAGAGGAACGAACCAATGGAGGGCGTTCCAGAAAGCCCGCCGTAAAAGGTGCTTATATTTGCATACAGGAGGCTATATAAGACCCTAATTCGCCATAGGTGTCAGATTTTATCTCCTTCAGCGACACCTTCGCTGACCTCCGGAAGAAGCACCGCCGTCGAACAAGCACCAGCGGAACCTGCAGCTGAGGACGACGGATTCCCCCGGTCTCCGCCTTCTCTGCCGTTCCAGCTACGCCATCCGGCGCCAGTATCCTTTTATTCTCTCTTCTTTCTAAAAGAGCGCGAGGCGTTGTTGCAAATGCCTCGCATTTCCTGCTGCTCGTGCAGAGCCCCTCTCCTCGGCGACGACCGTCACATCATCTGTGTGACATGCCTCGGACGGGACCACGCGCAGCTCGCGCTTTCCAGGGGCGGCTGCCCCGAGTGTGATATGATGGCGCTGCAGACCCTTCGGGCTCGCCTCGCCACCTTCGACCAGGTCCCTCCTCCTGCCGCTGGACCGCGCCGTAAGGAACGCCGCGACCAGAGGCTGCCAGAGCGGTCGGGCGACTGCACGCCGGATGATTCCCCGCGTGCCTTGCCTTCGCCGGTCACCTTCACTCAGGAGGAACAGCGCCCCTCCCATGCAGCGGCCTGTTCGGTTTCCTTCGGTGGCCCGTCGCCAGAGGAAGACGAGGACAGCCTCTCCACTGCCGCTTCGGGTAGCGAGTGGTCAGTTTCTGTCTCGGAGCCCCCCGCTTCGACGCAGACCGCCACGAGCTCCATAACCAATGCTGACGCGGAGCTTATCCGCGTGCTCTCTAAGGCCGTGGAAGACCTCGGACTCGAGTGGTCCCAGCCCGAAGAGCCAACGCGCAGCAGACTGGACGAGTGGTACCTAGAAAGCCGCCGCCTCTCTTCTCCTCAGAAGCCCGCGCCTTTCTTCCCTGAGGTACACGACGAGCTTACTAAGTCTTGGAAGTCTCCCTACTCTGCTCGCGCAAGATCCGCCTTTTCCTCAGCGCTCTCTACCGTCGACGGCGCCAAGGAAAAAGGCTACGAGTCTCTTCCCCCCCTCGAAGAGGCTGTCGCCGCGCACCTCTGCCCGCCCTCCTCCAGAGGATGGCAGACGCCCTCAAGGTAGACCGCCACCCTCTCAACCCGCTAAGCCGGCTGCGCCACCTTCTCGGCCTCGCTCCTCTTCTGGAACACGCCAACGCTCCCGCTCCACGAACCGCAGCAGGCAGCCTGAACGCCGGGGACCTCGACCCAAGCTTGTGTTGAACCCCGAGCCTCCGAAGCCGTCCTAGCCGCGAGGAGAAAGAGGAGATGGTCAGGTCTCGCTTCGGCCGGACCCCCATCTCTCCCTCCCGGTCTCCCAGTTCCCTGCACTCAGGTGACTGCCGACCTCAGTTTCGCAGCCAACGAGCCCGTTGTCAAACGCACTCGCCTGCACACAAACGCCGTTATCACGGCGACCCAAATAAATCTCAAAAAGAGCTTTTTCTCTGTAGTAAATGTGCCCACATATCAGTCTGCACTCCTACACTCATATACCCCTCCCACCCATGCTATAAATGTCCCGGCGCCCACTCCACAGTGCACGCCGCCATGCATAAGCATTACCCCCTCTATGTCACAAGCACAAAATGGCAGCGCTACCGAGTTCCCTTCAGTAGGCGACCCTTATCCGCGCCAGCTCCAGCCACTATCGCGTCGGGCTCAGGCCTGGCAAGCCATGCCCGGTGTATCAAATTGGGTTGTGAACATAGTAAAAAGGGGCTACTCGCTACAGTTCGCACGCAGGCCCCCGCGTTTTCGCGCCGTGGTCGAGACCTCGGTGAAAAGCAGCGTCAGTCACGTGCTTCCCACCGAGATTTTCGAAACTGTTAGAGAAGGGAGCGGTGGAGCCCGTTCCCCCATCCCGAAGCGAGTCGGGCTTCTACAGCCGATACTTTCTCGTTCCGAAGAAGGACGGAGGGCTCAGGCCAATCCTAGATCTAAGGCATTTGAACAAAGCTCTAATGTCTCGCTCTTTCAAAATGCTGACGGTGAAACAGATCCTCGCGCACATTCGCCCCGGGGACTGGTTTTTCACGATAGATCTGAAAGATGCATACTTTCACGTTCAGGTAGCCCCCCACCACAGGCCATTCTTGAGATTCGCCTTCGAAGGGCAGGCTTATCAGTACACGGTCCTGCCATTCGGGTTATCCCTGGCGCCCCGCACGTTTACGAAATGCATGGACGCGGCATTAGCCCCGCTCAGGCTGAAAGGGATGCGGGTGCTCAACTACCTCGACGACTGGCTAGTGATAGCCCAGTCTTGAGCACAACTACTAACACACAGATCCTGGCTCCTCAACCATTTAGACTGTTTGGGTCTCAGGATCAATATCGCCAAGAGCTCGCTGTCCCCCACTCAAAAGATATCTTTTCTGGGGATAATTCTAGACTCGAGACTCATGAACGCGCGGCTAACGACACAGCGCGCGCTATCCGTCCAGAACATGGCGGCTTCATTCAAAGCCGGGACTCGTGTTCCCCTGAAACATTTTCAGAGGATGCTCGGCCTTATGGCCTCGGCATCGTCAGTGCTCAGGCTGGGACTGTTACACATGCGTCCCCTCCAGCGTTGGCTACACGCCCGTGTCCCTCCTTATGCATGGAAATGGGGCCGTCTTCCCGTCAAAGTGAACCACAGCGTTGTCAAAGCTCTGGCTCCTTGGACGGGGACAGAGTGGTATCGGAGGGGCGTGCTTATGGGCACGGTTACGAGGTTGAAAGTGGTCTCGACAGACGCCTCCACTCGAGGGTGGGGAGCCCTACACGAGGGCAAGCCGATCTCTGGCCTGTGGACAGAAACAGAGAAACAGCTGCACATAAACTGTCTAGAGATGAAAGCGGTCTCCTTATCGCTGAGAGCTTTCCTTCCACATATAAAGAACCACCACGTCTTGGTTCGTACAGACAACATGTCGGTGGTAGCGTATATAAATCGCCAGGGCGGCCTGAGATCACATTCTCTTCACCGCATGGCGAAGCATCTCCTTTTATGGGCAGAGCACAACCTGAGCTCCCTGAGGGCGGCTCACGTGCCAGGTATTCTGAATCTGGGTCCGGATATGTTATCCAGGGGACCCATTCCCCCAGGGGAATGGTCTCTTCACCCTAGGGTTGGGCATCGTTTTGATTTGAACGATTCTGATTCTGATTCCGATTCCGATTCTTACTTTCGATTCCGGTTCTTTTCGATTCTCGATTCCGATTCTTTGAGGGGTGTAGTCAAAACATGCCACATCGATATTCAATGCTATTTTCAATACAATGGGGGGGAAAATGCTGCATATACTGTCAATTAGATATTTTTTATATACATTTTTTTTTTGTCTGTTTTTTGAAAGTCTAGGCAATCAAACATTTCTTCTGAAGAGATCACTTTATTTGATAAAGCTTTTAAGCTTTTTCTCATATATAAACATTGATCAATTACTATTAAAATTATCTCACAAATATTTGTTAACTCAATGTATTTTTTACAACGGGGTAATTGTGTTGCAATAGTTTACACACAGCACAAGTAAGCTTGATTTTGAATGGTAAATTGAATAAACAAAGATACATATTACAAAAAATAGCACAAATAAATACAATAGAATAAAAGATATAAATGAAATAGACTGCTTTATTTTTTCAGGTAGGTCTAACATTCAGGTAAGAAACTGAATAAAAAAAACGCAAAGTGGCTAAATAAATTTAAAATAACATTGGATAATGTTTTTGCAAAAAATTAAATAGTTTCATATAAAACCATTAAAGTTAGACAAGTTGATCAGTCAAGAGCAGTGTGATCGTTTGTGTTTTTGTAGTTTGACTTTGAATAACAAATGACTGCGGTCCCTTTAAGAACTGCCACACTCATGGATCCTGAACACTGTTCCTGTTACTCATTCTTCATTTCTTCCTGAAGTGTTTAAGACTGTGTTTACATACTGTTCAAAATGTGCACTGAGAATTTGTTTGAGTGTATTTGACCAATAATAAGCTGTAAAAAGAAGGGAATATTTGCACTTGTATGTCAGGGGCGGCTTTATTACGGTAGGCTATGTGTGTGTGCGCGCTTCAGATGTGAGCTTGAAATCTGCGGGGATTCGTAGAATTATGTGCAATCCCGCGCGAAATTCAGACCGATCACACACACTAACACTAACAAGCTGTCGTAAGGAAAAGTCCAGCAGAACGCGCGTCCGTCGTGTTCAGAGGTTAACCGGCTGAATGAGAATATGCGGCTGCGTGTCATCTCGCTGTCGGTCAGAGAGGAGAGGAGAGGAGAGCAGCTGGAATCGATTGTGTAGGCTGAGCAGGCTATCGTATCTTTTCAGATATTTCAGTATCGATATTTTTGACAACACTAGTTGCACTGTGCCGACCCAGGCTTTTAAAAGTGAAATAAATCCACACTTCAGAGCCGCTTACCGGGCTTCTATGACTAAAAGAACGAGCAGGCGCGCAAGCACCGGAAATCAGGTGGCCATGGAAACCAAAACTTGCGCGCTTGGAACCGAAGATCGGAACCGAAAATAAATTTTCTAAACGATTCCAATGGAATCGATATTTTTTAAACGGTTCCAAGTTAGAACCGGTTCTCGATGCCCAACCCTACTTCACCCGCAAACGGTTCTCTTAATTTGGAACACCTTCGGCAGAGCGAAGGTGGATCTCTTCGCCTCAGAAGACAACACTCACTGCCCAATATTTTTCTCCAAACGCAGGGACGCCCTGGCCCAGTCTCCCGCTATATGCTTTCCCCCCGATCGCGATGCTGCCGCAAACCATCAAGAAAATCAGGGAGACAGCATCCACGGTGCTTTTAATAGCCCCGCTCTGGAGGAACCGAACGTGGTTCTCCGATCTGATCCAGCTGTCAGACACAGCCCCATGGCCCATTCCGCTGAGGAAAGACCTCCTCACGCAGGCGAAGGGGAAGATCTGGCATCCCAGTCCCGAACTATGGGCCCTCCACGTATGGCCCATCAACTGGTATCGGGAAACCTCTCTGACAGAGTTATGAACACTATTGCGGAAGCTAGAGCCCCTGCGACTAGGCAGCTCTATACTCTGAAGTGGTCGGTGTTTTCTAACTGGTGTGCCGTCCGAAATATCGACGCACGCTCATGCGAAACAGCAGAAGTGCTCGCTTTTCTCCAAGAGCTACTGGACGCGGGTCGTTCCCCCTCCACGCTCAAAGTTTATGTCGCCGCCATAGCAGCTAACCACGCTCGGATCGCGGGACATTCACTAGGGAAAAGTGAGCTCATTGTACGTTTTCTTAAAGGGGCTAGGAGATTGAACCCCCCCCCCCCCCCCCCTCGGTCCCTATTTGGGACCTCGCGGTGGTTTTAGGCGCTATGAAGGGTCCCCCCTTCGAGCCACTCCAGACCGCGACCATAAAGCTTTTATCACTCAAAACCGCGTTTCTGCTGGCTCTGGCCTCGGTTAAACGTGTGAGTGACTTACACGCACTCTCAGTGAGCCCGTCCTGTCTCGAGTTCGGGCCTAACAACTCCAAAGTTGTTCTCAAACCAAGACATGGTTTTATTCCCAAAGTGCTTTCTACCCCTTTTAAAGCACAGGTTATTACTCTGCTTCCATTACCCGCGTCTCAGGGTGAACAGGACGCAAACCTACTCTGCCCGGTCAGAGCTTTGAGACTGTATCTGGAGCGCTCCTCCCCCTTCAGGCAGTCGGACCAGCTGTTTGTCTGCTTCGGCGGCCGCACTAAAGGTTGTGCTGTCACGAAGCAAAGACTCTCACACTGGATAGTGGACGCGATCTTGCTGGCATATGAGTCTAAAAACCTGACTTGCCCTATAGGCGTTAAAGCCCACTCCACTAGAGGCATGGCCTCATCTTGGATATCTGTGCGGCGGCAGGCTGGGCCTCTCCATCCACTTTTATCAGATTCTACAAATTGGAGGTTTCAGCTCTGCAAGCAGGGCTTCTCTCCATCTAGGCTCTATCTTGACCCTGACAAACAGATTGCCTTACGTTTTGGCCTGTACACATTAGCCCTTAAGCACTTATTCATTCATCATAAGATCCGACTATGTCTGATCAGCTGTTCAAACGAACCGACTCTTCCGGTTCTTCATTCCCCTTATAAGCCGCCTCTGTCGGTCTATCGGGGGTTTATTAACATGTGCTTTGGGTATACTGGGTCAGTCAGCACACACACGGCGCTTTACATTGTGTTCCCATACGTAATACTCGGTTACTTTCGTAACCTCGGTTCCCTGAGAGAGAGGAACGAGTATTACGTTCCGTGCCGTGTTTATGCTTCTCAGGTATCGCTTCAGTCGATCTTAAAACCTGACACCTATGGCGAATTAGGGTCTTATATAGCCTCCTGTATGCAAATATAAGCACCTTTTACGGCGGGCTTTCTGGAACGCCCCCCATTGGTTCGTTCCTCTCAGCTGCCTCACCATAGGTTCCTGCAGTTGCCGCGGCCCGGCCAATCAGAGCGCTCCTCGCGCTGGGCTATGGCCGTACAGCGGCACTACGCTTTACATGGATACCTTTATTAATAAAGTTTTGCTTCATATTCTCGAGAAAAGGAGTTTTCCCTTACGTAATACTCGTTCCTCTCTCTCAGGGAACCGAGGTTACGAAAGTAACCGAGTACGTTTTTTTCTGCTGTATAGTTGGGAATTTTAACATGGGGCTCAATGAGATTCTGCTCCCTTCTGGAGCATTTTAATATGCCTTTTTGATGGATGCCAAGGTTTTTAGGCCGGGTAGGATTTGCAAACTCTAATCCAGTTTGTTTGCTGGCTTTCATGGCTAGAGTACACATTGTTTTCCACCAAATGGCAACCCGGGGAGTCAAAACCCTATTGGATAAACTGGCAGTGGGCGGAATCACACAGACCAAAACAGAGACATTTTGACACACAACACATTTTTAAAGTTAAATAACCTGCTTTCGCTGTTTTTCAGAGAAACAAAGCATGTGAACTTAGCATGTGTCCTAAATATCAGCAAACATATCATGGTATTTTTGTGCTTTAGTACAGTCACAATTTTTTGCGACAGCACAACAGCACCTTTAAAGGGGTCCTTCAGGACTGGGAAGATGAATCTGTATTTAAACTGGGTCATTGTTGTAGTAGAAATGTGAAATTAT
Organism: Pseudorasbora parva; assembly: GCF_024679245.1. Lineage (NCBI taxonomy): Eukaryota > Metazoa > Chordata > Actinopteri > Cypriniformes > Gobionidae > Pseudorasbora > Pseudorasbora parva. The sequence goes on along the minus strand of NC_090173.1, from coordinate 46,082,290 downwards.
TTTTGGTGCCTTCTAGACTGAGAAAAGACAGAAAATGTATTTTTGTCTCATGAGGATGAAAGACAACAATTCCCAGAATGCTTAGCTGCCCTACGAGGCCATTCCCAAAGCCACCGCTACTGAATCACCGTATCACTTTCCCATCCGCGTTCATCTTCATAAAATATACATCAATATACATCCGAAACATCTTTCCTCACACCTCCCCCTCACTCTCTCATTTCTGTCAATAGGGAGATGTGAGGGAAGATGTTTCAGCCGGGACGTTTTACTGCGCCGAGCCGAAGTACTCTCAGAAGTGCTAATCCGCCATACATTATAGTTCTTCTTTTTAATCCGATTAGAAACGCGCCACGTTTTATTTTGTCACCATACTTGATCGTTCAACTACTCGTGTAACTGTATTTAAGTAGAGGAAACGTGGAGGTGTTTGGTACTTCTAACTTGATCTCTGTTTGGTACCATAGTGAATGAACTGGGCTTAGGGAGCTGAGCTAAATGCTATCAGATCGTCACCGCGCGTCAGAGAGATTAAGAGCACGCACTCAGACGAGAGAGGTATGTATCAACTCGTTTAAGTTAAGGGAATAACATAGTTTAATATGAAAAGGCAGTGAAGTATCCCTTTAAATGTATTTTCATAATTTTTATTCTATAAAAATGATCTAAGGGAAATGAGGGGGAGAGCACAATCATCCGAATATACTCCAGGGTTTCTACTGATACAAAGCCATATGCTAATCGCTGAAGTAACCCTTTAAATAGGTTCAAAATGCTCAATGTTCAAAAAATAAAAAAGTTAAACGGAAGTAAAAAAAGTAAAACACTATAAAGTTTGTTAACCTCACCTCTCCGGGTCGTATGGTGCACTCCAGGGGCCTCTGGTGGAGCTCCAGGTTTGGGTAAGACAGAGAGACCCAGGACAGAGTGGTGTGGTTGGGGTGGAACTCGGGTGCCTCGTCAGGGGGGTACAAGAACCAACGCTGAAGAGAACACAAATATTGTGTTTATACAGAAGTACATTAATATATGAGTAGTAAAGATTATATCTGCACTTTGGCAGTAAATAATGCATTTGTACAAGTGTAGCGTTACACAGACCTTCCTGCCATAGATAACTTCAGAGTAGCCAGGGCCGTGCCAGTGAAACGGGACACCAGTACCTGGTCCTACACGAGAGACGAGTTGTTTTGAGGTAAAAATTAGTGTTTGTGCACTCGAAAATTGGCTGGAATGGAGAGTATGTATGCGTGTGTATACCAGCAATCCCGAAGCTATATGCAGGATGCATGTGTGGAAGAGAAAAGGGTGGTGCGTTATACTCTTCAAACAGAGAATGCCACTCCGTGAAGTTATTGTCCCCAAAGAAGTACAGCGTATCTGAAATAAACATTCACACGGAGTATGAAATAATCATGTACAGTGAAAAACCTTTAGAGTTTGTAAGTAGAGAATAAGAGAGAACCGACCACTGCCCAGGGTGTCTTCAGACTGAGGGGTCAAAAGGAACTGTACAAACTCTTCAAACCGCACATCCACTGTTGAGAGACAAAGAAATATCTCTGAAAACACTAGCACTACCATTTAAAAGTTTTTGGTCAGAATAAAAAAAAAAAAAAAGGAAATTAAGATATTTTTTTTCTAAATGGATGCATTAAATTGATTAAATACAAAATATTTCTTTCAGTTTCTACAAAAATATGAAGCAGCACAACATCATACAAGATCAATTTCGGAGGGATCATGTGACTCTGAAGACTGGCATAATTATGCTGAAAATTCAGCTTTGACCACAGGAATAAGTTAAAAAAGAAAATGTATTTCTGGATGGACGGATTTTCCCCATAATTCTCTTCTGGAAATTATTATGCATAATGTAGCTCATGAGACATTTACAAATGTTTGTAAACTCTTAGTAGTAATCAAGTGTTACCGAAACCTTTGAACAAACACATGAAAAGACACAAGTATGAGAAAGTGTGCACATGTCTACCTTTCCTGTAGGAGTGTGTATTAGCTGTGCTTAGACGGACCGTTTTCTCTCCGTACTCTCTCACCAGATTGGATTTGGAGCACAGGAAGCGGAACTTCTGAAACAACCAATCACAACACAACACTGTTAGTAATTGATCAATGAGAGGAATAAACACCTGATATATTGAATAACTAAATTTTTTACAGTGTTATCCGTTAGTCCTCTGAGTATAACTGGTTTTGCATATGCATATCTGTCAAACAAAACAAAACAAAAACAACAAGTTATGCATTATCTTTTAATAGTATAATGATGTATCTATCCATCCATGTTCTCAAGCTAACATTACAATTTATAATATCAAGTTATATTAATGTTTATACATATTTTATTGTAATATATTAATATTTTTCTTACAATTATAATAATAAGAGCCGCTTTCCAGGATACAGTACAATACAGCACAATTACATCATGTTTTACTCGTGACTTAAATGCTTTACATAATACTAACTAACTGTAAATGTGTATGTGTTGTTCTTACTCTTTAATAAACTCTCTTTGTGTTATTGACTTCACATCTCTGATCTCAATGTTGCATTCTCCTTCATCCTTCATACCGGAATCCAGTGCCCTGAAAGACAAAAGCATCCTTCATAAGTATTTAGACACGTCCTGTGTTTCATAGGTTGTCCATGTATCACTCTCTCACCATCCTCCATCATCTAGACTGGTGGTATCTGTGCAATAAAATGAAGCCGGTAACTGCGCTAAGAGAAGCAGTAACAGAGCCCTGAGGATCTTATCCATGTTTTTTATTCTCTGTCATGAGAACACACACATGATGATACCACCTGTATAAACACTGCCAGATTCACCACCACTTTCAAAATCACACTAGTTTCAGTTCCTGCTTTAGCGCGTCAGTGACCAATAAGCGCAGGCCACACTGTGGGCGGGATCCCAAAATAACTGACCTCACTAGATTTTTTATTTTATAATAACTAATAATTGTTAACTATTCTAGTTATATGTTTTTGTATTATGTACTCAATAAGAAGAATACATTTTGATTTGGGGGGTTATAATATTTTTTATCACGTCCTTACAGGTTTTGATGAACAACTGAATGCGAAAAAAACAAAAATAAATCTTTGAAAAATTATTGTAATAAGTTTGCTTATAATTACATCCCATCCCTAATTCATATGTAGAAAAAAATCATATTATATCATTATATTGTTTCTTGTGTTAAAGGAAACACAATATTTAATTTAATTTAAAATGTTATTGTATTAATCGGAGGTTGGATGTGTTAAAATATATATATAATATTAATAGCAATCAAAAGTATCAAATTCAATATGAATAAATTAAAATGAAAAATATGAAGGTAGGAACCAATGTGCTCGGTGTGAAATCAAACACGGTCAGTAAATACAGTCGCGCTCTGTCATTGGTGATTGGTCTGCTGTTCAGCAGCCACTACAGTATGCCAGTATGAAGGGAACATGAGATGTCCTCTAACATTGCACAGTTGCTATTCACTCATAAGAGAACAACAGAAAAATCAGATTGCACTCGGTGCACACAAGAAAGGTCAGTTTACGTTTTCGCCAGCTTATATTTGTTCAGCGTGTGCGCAGTATGTTTAGTAAGTAACTTAGTAGGGCTTTGTATTCAATGGCTGTGTCTCAAACCATAGCGTGTTGTTTATAAAGACAACTTTTTTTCGGCATGTCCCAGACGAAAGCACCTAAAGTTGCACATCTAAACACTGTCTAGATAGGCAGCTCAGTGGGTTGTGAAACGCAGCCATTGTGTTTGTGTTGTTAATGTGTTCTTTTTGTTGCATTATTTTGTTGTTTGTAGTATTTAATTTGTAGTATTTAAATTTATACAGTTGTAGCCATCCATCCATCCATCCATCCATCCATCCATCCATCCATCCACACTAGTTATATTATTGATGTTGTTTGTTTTTTATGTATAATTTTTATTACTTCTTATTCTTGTCATTTTAGTCCACTTAAGTTATGCACAATGTCACATTCATAAAATGCTTTTATCTCCAATGCACCAGCTGTGTTTCTGACACATGATCTAGTTAGGAATGGTGGGATATGATCCAAATGCCCCCGATTTGGCTCTTACCCCGGAGGAAGCTGCCCTGGCTGGGTCAGTGGCTGGCATGGTCACCCGAGCCCTCATCAGCCCTCTGGATGTCATCAAAATCAGGTTTCAGGTAAGGCCTTCCGGCTGCCTAACTTTCATTTCACTTAGCCAAAGGGCTGTTGAGTTTCCCTATTGTTATTATGTGCATACCGATAGTAATGAAGTGAATACAAAAATATTAACACCTTCAACAAAAGCTAGCACAGTAGTGTATTATCCTACTAGTACATCTGATTTGTATAAGCAGCAGCATCGTGCCTAGAACATGAGTCACTTTTCTCCGGTGGAATTTTAGTACCACTCCCAAATCCACAGCTGCGCTGAGCATGCTCAGTTGAAAGAAACTGCTCATTCATCTGCTTTAAACTGGTTATAAATGCACTCCAGGAGATGCAGTCAATGTGCTTGAATTAGTTTGTTTTGTAGTTAGCAACTGATGGACAGGCCTCAAGGTGGCAGTGTGTCACACTTTTAGGCTTTTCAAATCTTCACGGTCAAACAATTCTAATGTGAGTCCTCAAACTGCGGTTCTGTTATATAAATATATATAACAGAACCATTTTGAGTTTTTGTGCATTGCTCCCACAGTTGCAGATCGAGAAGGTGTCCTGGAGGAATCGTCAGGGGAAGTACTGGGGTTTATGGCAGGCTACACGCTGCATTCTGAATGAAGAAGGATTTCCTGCTTTCTGGAAAGGACACATTCCTGCCCAGCTGCTGTCTGTGTGTTATGGGGCAGTTCAGGTACTTGGAGCTGATGAGATGAGATGAGGAGAGAGAGAAAGAAGGTCATTTGTTTTTTTAGTAGCAGTAATTTTAGTACTTCAACTTATTTTTCATTTAGTGCCAAGGTAATATTTCTAATTTTCTAATCTATTATATTTATATAACTCTTAACATAACTTTTTATATTTTCTCAATTACCTAAAAACTACTTACTTTTAGTTAACAATAACAATGCAGATTCTCATGGATCAATACATTAATAAATGTTTTATTCTATTCTGCCTTTTTAGGGATAGTTCACCCACCAATTATCATCATTTTCTCACCTTCAGGTTGTTCCAAACCTGTATGAATTTCTTTCTTTTGCTGAACACAAAACAAAACATTTTGAAGAATAGGGTAACCAAAAAGTTGATGTACCACATTGACTTTTATAATATGAGTTTTCTTTTCTTTTTTTATGGAAGTCAATGGGGAGCCTCAACTATTTGGTTACCGACATTGTTCTAAATATTTTGTTTTGTGACAAGAGTGTCACAAATTGCTCCATGCTTGGGTTGAAGATCCAAAAGCAGGGGTAATCCACAATCATAATCCATATAACAGGGGTGGTTAACTCTAGTCCTGGAGAGCCAGAGTCCTGCAGAGTTTTGCTTCAACCCTAATCAAACACCTATACAAGTTAATCAAGGTCTGAAGGGTTATTAGAAAGCTACAGGCAGGTGAGTTTTATCAGGCTTGGAGCTGAACTCTGCAGGACTGAGGCTGTCCCAGAGTTTGCCACCCCTGCCATATAACAAAAGCCATAGGGTCAAAAGCAAATGATCCAGGATCCAAATAATTACAGATTCAAAGACACAGGCAAACAGGGCAATCTGGGAAGACGAGTAGAAGAGCAAAGCCATGACACGGAAATCTAGAAAATAACTCTCAGAAATGCTGTGTAAAACATACAAGACTTTGCAAATAGTAAGAGAAAACACAGGGCTTATATTCACCAGTAACAAGCTATTGACACACAGGTGGATGTAATCACATGACAATGAGTTCAGACAAAGGTTCATGGGAAATGTAGTTCGTGATGGAAAGGACTTGCCCTCTGGAGGCTAATGCTGTGTTCCATACAACCCGTAACCTGTGTTTTTCCTACTTTCTACCGGTGAAAGTGCACAGGAGCGGCAGTCAAACCCGTGACTTCCCATCCGTGAACTCGTACTAGATCGATGTACTACCAGTTACGCGCTCTGACGTCACATAGCCCGCAAAACAACAATGGCAGCCCCTAAGGATATACAAATAACGTTAAAAGGTATAACGGCTTCTCTTGTCTAATGCGCCGTTTTGTCTCTCCTCCGTTTCCCTCAGATAAGCAAGTAGTAAGCACCTTTGGCAATAGAAATGATTGTAAATGAGCATAAGCCAGCCCCGTAAGGTCCGCCATGCTTTGTTTACATCTAGCTAAGTGACTTTGCCTGGAACGCTACAAAGTCTTGAGTCGTGGTTTGAACTTGCATGCTCAAAAACCTGCCTGGAACGGAGCATAACATCGGCACTCTGGGTGTCACGCTTGACAAACAGAAGAAATAAATTCTTACAGGTTTGGAACAACTTGAGGGTGAGTAAATGATAACAGAATGTACATTTTGGCTTTTAAATTGTAGCAGTAAACCAATTAATACTCAGTTCTGTTCTATCCTATTTGGTATTTTGGATTGATAGATGTATAATTTGTGGTCACCATTTACAAAATAGTAGACATCTTGAAACTCACTGTTTCTGTTTGTCTGTTTCTGTCCTAGTTTGCAAGTTTTGAGGCCTTGACAAAGCTGGTCCACAAGAAAACCCCCTATAACAGCCAGACACCAGGAGTCCATTTCATCTGCGGCGGTTTGGCCGCCTGCTCTGCCACTGTCGCCTGCCAGCCGCTGGATACCCTACGCACACGCTTCGCTGCCCAGGGCGAACCCAAGGTCAGGGGGCAAACCTGTGTGATGTTGCGTGTTACTAAATGCTACTAAATCATGTCACTGTTTTAAAAGGTTGTATTATTCCACTACCTCATGAAGAGAATACATTATTAGTCAGTGTAAAGTGCCTACATTTCACTTTTTGATGAGACACTTCCCATGATTCAATGGTTTTCTCCTATGTACAGATCTATCTTAACCTCAGACATGCTGTCGGCACAATGTTCCGCTCAGAGGGGCCCTTCACCTTCTACAGGGGCCTCACACCCACGCTTGTGGCGGTGTTTCCGTACGCAGGCCTGCAGTTTTTCTTCTATAATATCCTGAAGAAACTTCTGTCGCACCAGGACGCCATATCTAAAGGTCAGATAATTCTTCTTTAAATTTTAGTATTATTTGTATAGTATTATGGTATTTATTTATTAATATTTTGAATTGGCTTTTATTTTATATTTTCAGTTTTCAATTTTTTTTAAAAGTATTTTTACTTAGCTTTTATTTGTTATATATTAGTTAGTTAGTTTTTTTCCCCCCAATATTTATTTATTATTTTATTTTAATTTTGTTTCACCTTCTGCTTTTCTGTCCCAATTGATATGTTGCTGTGTTGTTCTGTCTGTTTTAAGGAGGTTTACACAGTCTCGTCAGTGGCAGTTGTGCTGGAGTCGTCAGTAAAACTCTCACGTATCCTTTCGACCTGATTAAAAAGAGACTTCAAGTGGGTGGATTTGAAAAGGCCAGGATGCAGTTCGGACAGGTTGGTGGAATGGACTATTAGTTGAAGATCTGAGTTGCTAATCAAAAGGCTATGGGCCCTATCATTCACCTGGCGCAATGCAACACCAAGCGCAACAAGTGTTTTTTTTGCTAGTTTCATCCCAACAGTTATTATTTTCACTTCTATCGACCACGTTGTTTAATTGACAAATGCACTGAAACGAGAAGTCTGAAAATGAGGTGTGTTCAGGCGCATTTTTGGCACGTTGCTATTTTGAAGCAACTTCAATAAGGTATATAAATGTAAAAAGATATACATTTATATCTTATTGAAGCAACAATAAGATATATAAATGTATATATCGCAGTCATATTTTTTTATATATATATATATAAAATATGAGAGAGAGAGAACACAAACGAAGATTTCATTTTTGGGTGAACTATCCCTTTAAATCGTATTTTTATTCTTTAGCGTTTGGAAACCTGTAATTATTTTTGTGTAGATCTGCTTTGTACTCTGTACAGCGTTTTGGATCGATCCATTTTGTGTTTAAATGCACTTCATAAATAAATGTTGTTGTGCTTATTAAACCAAATATAGCAATACACACATGTATTTAAACTCATCAGGTTGAGGATGTCTATATTCCGCCATGTAAATAGCAAATCCGTGCAAGCGTAACTGGTGTTTAAAGGGAATGGGAGATGTGACTCTGATTGGTTTATTGCATGTTATGCCCAAAACACAATCATGAATCATTAAGAGACTAGTGAACACCCTTTTAGACCATGCGCTTGTGGTGCCGACCATTTTTTTCTTTGTTAAACTAGCAAAAGGGGATTCGGACATGCCCTAAGTGCACCTGCGCCATGTGCTTCAGATCCTTAAAATAGGCCCCTGGGTTGATCATTGTAGTTCTTCTTGCTAGCATCACTATTACTGTTACTTAGAACTTTCTGAGCTAAAAACTGTTCGATAATAGCAATAAAAAGATTGGGGTTAGTATGATGGAATTTTATTTTTCTTCAAGAAATTAATAATTCAGCATAGATGCATCAAACTGATCAAATATGACAGTAAAGACATTTATAATGTTTGAACAGATTTCTATTTCAGATAAATACTGTTCTTTTGAACTTTCTGTTTATCAAACAATCCTGAAAAAAGGTCACCGTTTCCACAAAAATGAATGATCATAAATGTTTCTTAAAGGGTTAGTTCACCCAAAAATGAAATTTGTCATTGATGACTCACCTTAATGTCCTTCCACACCCGTAAGACCTCCGTTTGGTACACAGTTTAAGATATTTTCTATTTAGTCCGAGAGATTCTGCCTCTCCAATGAAAACGTATGCAAAGTATACTGTCCCTTTCGACCAGAAAGGTAAAAAAAAAAACATAATCAAAGTAATCCATATCTGACTTCTGTGGGTTAGTTAGAATCTCTTGAAGCATCGAAAATACATTTTGGTCCAAAAATAACAAAAACTACGACTTTATTCAGCATTGTCTTTCGGGTTTGTTTTCAATCCTCAAACAAAGATTCGATCCATTCATTGATCATGAATCAATACGCTAATTCATAACCATTCAAGTCTTTCTTTGAGGACTGAAATCAAACCCGGAAGAGAAGACAATGCTGAATAAAGTCGTAGTTTTAACGGTCTTATGGGTGTCGAGCGATATTAGGGTCATTAATGACATAAATTTCATTTTTGGGTGAACTAACCCTTTAAGCGTCAAATCACCATATTAGAATGATTCCTGAAGGATCATGTGACACAAGACTGGAGTAATGGTGCTGAAAATTTAGCTTTGGAATACATGGCCTAATTTATCACAGGAATAAATTACATTTTACAATATATTAATATATTACAACAGAAAAGTTATTTTGAATTGTAATAATATTTCACATTACAACAGTAAAAATTCATAATTCTTGTATTTTCTGTGAAGGTGCGGACATATCATGGGTTTGTAGACTGTGTGGTGAGGATCGGCAGGGAGGAAGGGCCCCGGGGTTACTTTAAGGGACTCTCCCCTAGTCTCCTGAAGGCCGCTGTATCCACAGGCTTCACCTTCTTCTGGTACGAGTTCTTCATCAATGCTATTGTGAGCCTCAAGAGCAGTTAGTGAGCAAACGTACAGACCTTGACAGACATTTTAGATCATCAGATCCGATGGATGGGAAGAGGAACAAGGAGCTGTTTTATCACATCAGAAAGATATGTTTGCCTCTGCCTTGGTCTACTAAAGCCTAAACTGAAATGTTCTCCAATTAATGGTGAGCTCTACCTCTTGTCTCTCTCGACTGGAGACTTGAAAACCTGCCATTGTTACAGATATTAAGATTTGAAGTTTTGTCATGATGTCTGTGTGTTTGGTGCACTCTACATGAGGGTCTATTTCATTGTTTTTATACATAACACTCTACATTTTTACAAATACTTTCATTTCATGTGTTTAACTTCATTAAGGTTTTTTAAATGGTGAATGGTAAAATATTTTATGGATGAAGATGGTTTGGAACAGTTTGAGCAGCCATGCTTCCTCTGGCTTAAGCCCATATTTATAACCCTTTTATTGTAGGCCTTCTTTTCTGACACTGGTTATACTTTAAATCTGTTTACTCATGTATAAATGCACATATTTATCAACATTTAGGGAAGACGAGTGGATAAAGCAACTATTTTTATAATAAAAATCATTTCATTTGGATTATTTTTGTATGCTGTACTGGTTTTATTGAGTTATTTTATGTTTCCTAATTATTAGATAATCTTTTAACTCAGACTCAGATTTCTGGTAATGGAAAATTGTAAATTGTCCAAAAAGCATGCCTTGTCAATGTTAATTGATGTGTATGAAAAGCAGTACATTAACTTTAAATGCCATTATTACATGAAAAAATAAAGCACTCACATACACACTGTAAAACTATAAACATTTTATTTGAATTATGTACCTTTCAGAGTAATTCAGAAGGGTAAACTAACCATAACCATTTCTTAAAATTATTATGACACTGCTGTGACAACACAGCAATGAAATATCATAAACATCTCTGAATATTTTTCACATCATACAACCTTTCGGCTTTCTGCGAGAATCTACAACAACCCTGGTTACAAAAATAAAAATCACTGTAAAAAGTTATATACCTGGAGTGATATCAATTGGAGGCTAGGCTATATAATGATTAACACATCAAACGTATTTCACTATGAATGAATAAATGTTGTATGGCTGTCTGGGAATTAATAACTAATCTGTTCTAAACTTTTGGTTTCGTGACTGACTAATTAGGGTGCGGCCACATACACTTTTATGGTGAAAATCCATGGGAGGAATCATCTGATGTCATCTCAACCCACGCAATCTGGTATTTTGGCCAAAGCAAAACATTACATATATATGATTCAAGTTTTTCGAGTAACACTTTAGAATAATGGTCCGTTATTAATAGATAACTATGCAGGAAGTAATGCAGGACTAATACGTAGCACTACATTAACACTTCAGCTACTACTATTAACTAATATAGAAACAAGCTGAACTAATCAGTAAGTAATATTGAATTCAGGACTAAGATAGTTCCTTATTTTGTAATTAATAGTTACCGAATGAGAATGGTGTCACTAATAACTAAAAAGATTATAAAGAATTGCTAATTAATTACTAATCACAACATTAACAAGTCTGAGATGTGAGAAATTGTCTTTTTTTACTCTCAATGTGGTCATAAAATGCATCACTAATTACATAAGTGTTACCTAGTCATTATGCAGGAACTTCTAGTGATCTGGACCATTATTTTAAAGTGGAAAACATTGTTAGATCACTAGTAGTTCTTAAAAATTGTCCCTTGTTACTCTGAATAAAGTAATAAAATGCATCACTAATTACTCAAGTACCCAATCACTGTTCAAGGACTACTGGTGATATGGACCAATATTTTAAAGTGAAAAACCATATTTTCCTCTTTAAAATAATGGTCTAGATCACTAGTAGCTCCTGCATAATGACTAGGTAACACTTAAGTAATTAGTGATGCATTTTATGACTTTATTCAGATTAAAGAATATGATTAATTACATCTCAGATTCACAATAATATTGTAATAATTGGTCAGTTATTTAATAGTTATTAATGAGGCTAATCTCAGTCAGTAATTATTGATTACTTAATAAAGAACTCCTCCTAAATTCGATGTTACTTACTGATTAGTTCAGCTTGTTTCTATATTAGTTAATAGTAGTTGAAGTGTTAATAGTTAATAGTAGTTGTAGTGCTACTCATTAGTCCTGTATTACTTCCTGCATGGTTAGCTAATAAAAACGGACCATTATTTTAAAGTGTTACGGTTTTTTCAACTTTGAACTTGACATGTTGACCGATTAAAAAAACCCACTCAGTTTGGATGTGGCGTATGAATAATCTGTGCTTAATCAATGTCCCTTTTAAGGAAAGTCTGTTCACTCTGCGGCCATATTTACAACGCCTTCAGGCATCCAGGAGGTCAACTATCTATTTGAATGGGGAATCCTGAAAGCTCAAAAACTGCTTGCCGAGGGCTGTGGGATATGACCATATATAAGTGATTACCCGGATTTAGACCTACCTGTATTTATATAAATCTCTCACAGGCAAATTTACTTTATGTAGCCTATTTCCCCAGCGTCGAAATCAGGCACATATAATTGTCAGGAAACACAATTCCTAAGTGCACATCAATATCCATGGATCACTGGATGTTTGGTAAGTTGTAAGGAACACTATATGGATTCCAAACTTTAGTTGAAACTGATCATCATTTGTTTTACTCGCTTTTTCGCAGTGTCCCCTATCCAGTCAGGCAGCAGATCTTTTGCAACTCAGTCCGGCAGTCCTCTCAATGGCAAAAAAGTGTCTCAATTTATAGTACATATATACACTAATTGCATGGCAGATTGGTGTTTTTTCCCCCATGTGAAACCAAAGGGGTTAACCCTGTTCATGATGTGTAAAGAATACTATTTTAAGCGAGTAGGCCATGTCTCCAATGTATACCAAGAGGTTGATGACAGTCATGAAGGTCACCACCACCAGATCATCCCATGAACAGTGGTGACAGTCATTAGGACGTGATTTTTTAAATGCATAAAGTGGCCAGATAACAACAGCGGTTGTGTACATAGCCACAGCCAGGATGTTGAAGGTGATGACTGCCTTGTCGAAAGAAAATGGAAAGACATGCAACAGCCTGGCAATGGTGAGAAGAATAATCAGCAATGAAAAAACAAAGCATAGGGAGTAGACGGCCACGCACCACTGCATTCCTGGAAACCTCCTATATTCTCCAGGACTCAAAGACATGAATATGATGCAGGAAACAAAGGTCTCCAGGATCTTAAGGAGACCAGGGACAGTGGTGAGAAAGCCGCTGAGTTCACCAGGTTTTTTGTGGACCAACCAGACCTCGGCGGCGTATAGTCCGAAACACAAACAGGACATCGCAGATGCCCCGATTTGCCTGGAGCATGAGGAGCAGGCGAAGAACGTGGGATAGACGATTGAAATGGTAACCATCATAAGTGTTGCCAGCATAGCAAATGCCATGGTGAAGTCCTCCCAGGAAATGGGGACTTTGGTGTTCAGATTGGTGAACTCCAGGATGAGGATGAGTAGGGTCATGAAACAGCAGAAGCACCAGCAGAACGTGCACCAGGCCCAGTGGGACAGACCGGTACCTGGGTCTCCTGTTGATGTCGCCAAAGCAAAGCAGATGCATGTCAGAACCACCTCCAGTATCCGCACAATGCCAACAGGCTGAATCAATGTTCGGAAATCCACGTGCAACATGACGAAACTGTTTCGCAAATCCCAAAGTCTTGATGTTTTGTTTTTTAGGTTGCCCTTTTCCCAATGCTCATTACATTCTCCTGAGGTTCTTTGTGCAGTTTCATCGCGCCATGAATGTCAACAAATCCATAACAAATCCAATCTAAATCCTCTGGCTTTTGTATTCCCCAAGCAAAAGGGATTCTTGAAACACCAGTGGGCAAGTTCTTCCTTGAAGTAAACCTTCAGTTTATTCTGACGTGGCAGCAAACATGTTTCATGTTGACACTAGACCAGAAACCCTCAATCGAGCTGTTTAGAGCTTATCTCTTTTATGACCCCTCTCCAGGTTCTCATTGGTCGCTGGTCTGCTGTTGCCCTGTGTGCTGATTCCAAACCCTGAACCCTGGTCTAGAGCTGGGCTCTGTCTAATCTTCTCCAATGGGCTCCAATTCCTCCTCACCATATCATCAGATTTAATCAATGACGGTTTTATTTGGGTTATTCTTTTACTTTTGCTGATAGAGGGTTATATTTAGACCAAGAATGTTTTACAGATAAAGCAAACAACGGGGCAGGACTCTTTCATTGTCTACAGCTAGTAAAATAATTTAATGAGCTTTCTCTTCATTACTTAAAGGGATAGTTCAACCCCCCCAAAATTAATTGTGTCATAAATTACTCTCCCTCGTCATTTCAAATGGGTAAGAATTTTGTTTATCTTCGTAACATACATTAGATATTTTTGATGAAATCCGGGAGCTCTTTATTCAACAATTTATTTCTAACCTGTCAGTCTCCTACGCAGTTTCCGTTGTAAATAGTGCACCGCTCTCGAGATCTACGCCAGCTGATGCTGTTCATGTGGCCACCACGGTGCATGCGCGGGAGCTGCAACGTTAAAGGGTTAGTTCACCCAAAAATAAAAATTCTGTTATTAATTACTCACCCTCATGGCGTATCAGACCCGTAAGACCTTTGTTCATCTTCTGAACACAAATTAAGATATATTTGTTGAAATCCAGTGGCTCAAAAAAGCCTAGATTGGCCACAATGCAATTTCCTCTCTCAAGACCCATAAAAGGCACTTAGAGACGTCATTACATCTCACTACAGTGGTTCTACAATAATTTTATGAAGTGACAAGAATAGTTTTTGTGTGCAAACTAGTGGATTAGTGTGTGGCACCGGGTGTCTTCAATTTTGAATCTTTTCACAATATTCTAATTTTCTGAGATACTGAATTTCGGATTTTCCTTAGTTGTCAGTTATAATGATCATAATTAAAAGTAATAAACATTTAAAATATATCAGTCTGTATGTGTAATTAATGAATATAATATACAAGTTTCGCTTTTTGAATTAAATTGTTGAAATAAATCAACATTTTGATGATATTCTAATTATATGACCAGCACCATTCATTCATTACACACAGACTGATATATTTAAAATGTTTATTTCTTTTCATTTTGATGATTATAACTGACAACTAAGGGAAGTCCCAAATTTAGTATCTCAGAAAATTTGAATATTGCTAAAAGGTTAAATATGGAAGACACCTGGTGTCACACTCTAATCAGCTAAATAACTCAAAACACCTGCAAAGGCCTTCAAATGGTCTCCCAGTCTAGTTCTGTAGGCTACACAATCATGGGGAAGACTGCTGACTTGACAGTTGTCCAAAAGACGACCACTGACACCTTGCACAAGGAGGGCAAGACACAAAAGTTCATTACAAAAGTTGCTGGCTGTTCACAGAGCTCTGTGTCCAAGCACATAAATAGAGAGATGAAGGAAAGGAAAAGATGTGGAAGAAAAAAGTAAAAAGTACAAGCAATAGGGATAACCGCACCCTGGAGAGGATTGTGAAACAAACCCCATTCAAAAATGTGTGGGAGATTCACAAAGAGTGGACTGCAGCTGGAGTCAGTGCTTCAAGAACCACTACACACAGATGAATGCAAGATATGGGTTTCAGCTGTCGCATTCCTCGCATCAAGAAACTCTTGAACAACAGACAGCGTCAGAAGTGTCTCATCTGGGCTAAAGACAAAAAGGACTGCTGAGTGGTCCAAAGTTATGTTCTCTGATTAAAGTAAATGTTGCATTTCCTTTGGAAATCAGGGTCCCAGAGTCTGAAGAAAGAGAGGAGAGGCACACAATCCATGCTGCTTGAGGTCCAGTGTAAAGTTTCCACATTCAGTGATAGTTTGGTGATGCCATCTGCTGGTGTTGTTCCACTGTGTTTTCTGAGGTCCAAGATCAACGCAGCCATATGCCAGGATGTTTTTGGAGCTTTATGGAGATGCAGATTTCATTTTCCAACAGGTCTTTGCACCTGCACACAGTGCCAAAGCATCCAGTACCTGGTTTAAGGACCATGGTATCCCTGTTCTTAATTGGCCAGCAAACTCCCCTGACATTAACCCCATAGAAAATCTATTGTGTATTGTGAAGAGGAAGATGCGATATGCCAGACCCAGTAATGAAGAAGAGCTGAAAGCCAATCAGAGCCACCTGAGCTTTCATAACACCTGAGCAGTGCCACAGACTGATCGACTCCATCACTCCATGCTATGCTGAATTTCTGCAGTAATTAAGGCAAAAGGAGCCCCAATTAATTATTGAGTGCTGAACATGCTCATATTTTTCAATTGGCCAAGATTTCTAAAAATCCTTTCTTTGTATTGGTCTTAAGTAATATTTTTTTTAAAAAATCCTTAGTTTTCAGTTATAATCATCAAAATTAAAATAATAAACATTTGAAATATATCAGTCTGTGTGTTATAAATTAATATAATATACAAGTTTCACTTTTTGAATGGAATTAGTAAAAATAAATCAACTTTTTGGTGATATTCTAATTATATGACCGGCAGGTATTTATTTATATTTTATTTTTAGCGCACAAAAACTATTCTCGTTGCTTCATAAAATTATTGTAGAACCACTGTAGTGAGTTGGGCTTTGTAACAACGTCTTTAGTGCATTTTAGGGGTCTTGAGAGAGGAAATGAAATTTTTGTATTTTTGTCTCATGGGGATGAAAGACAACAATTCCCAGAATGCTTCACTGCCCTGTGAGGCCACTCCCAAAGCCAACTCTACTGAATCACTGGATCACTTTCCCACCGTGTTCATTTTCTCAAAACCAGTTCAGTTAGAGAACTACAATTAATAACTGAATGTGTCTGTTCAATATAATGTGATTTAGCTGCTGAGGGAGTGTCACACTCGCAGCACAAACGCAGCAGGAGTCAGATAACATTTATTGTGATAAATGAGCAGAATGAGCTCTCAATTTGCTCTGTCGCTCCGTTTACATGAATGCCTTTGCCTGCGAGCTGAGCTGTGAGTGTGATCGCCCATCCCCCATGTGTGTGTTTAAAACATGCAGAAATAGCTCCTGTTGCTATTAGCTCTTTCTGAATAGAGTTAAATAGCTCTGCTGGCTGTAGTCTTTAGCCTCTGGCCAAAAGAGTATCATTCGAATTTACTCCAGGGTTTCTATTGATAGAAAGCAATATGCTAATCGCTGAAGTAACCCTTTAATTGTCGTTCTGAAGATGAACAAAGGTCTTACAGGTATCGAACGACATGAGGGTAAGTAATTAATGACGACATTTTTAGTTTTGGGTGAATTTACCCTTTAAAACAGTGGCACAGGCCAGAACGAAATCGTTGAATCATTTTTGTTTGTTTTTGTACACACAAAGTATTTGTGTTGCTTCATGAAATCAAAGTTAAACCACTGAAGTCACATTGATTATTTTAACATGTTAATTACATAGCTGTATATGGAGGGGTCAGAGAGAATGGGTCCGAGAGCTCTCAGATTTCATAAAAACAAACAGAAAACAATTGTGTTCTGAAGGTGACCGAAGGTCTTACGGCATGACATGAGGGCGAGTAATTCATTTTTGGGTGAACTATGGGGGGGGGGGGGGGGGAAATCATAATTTAGACTAAATTTAAACTTATGAGATACAAATTATTATTAGGAGCATGAAATCTCAAAATCTGGAGATGAAAGGTTTAAAAAGTCAAATAATTTCTCATTTCCTTCTTTTTAATGTCATAACTCATTTTATTTCATAAATGATTTACCAATGCTTGACTTTATGTCACTTGGCAGAAATGGGCTTGAGATACTCAAACATAAGTCTTATCACAATTGATCATAAAAATATGTTCTAACATTTGACAAACACAAGGTTTCACATTACTTTACTATTTGTCATTTAAACCAAAAAGAAATCTCTATCAACTGTTTTGCTTCTGTCTCTATGTGTGTTGTGTTTTTTGCTATTTTCGGTAACACTTTACAATAGGGGTCCACTAATATGCATTAATTCATCAGCAGCATGATTCTATATGATTAATAGATTAAGTAATCATTAAATTGTTATTAGTTAAATGTGTCTTAATGTATTAATTCCTTAATAACATATTATATTAACTAATAATGTAAATTGATGTGTTAATTACCCCAAGGGGTAAAAGCCATGCACATCAACTTCCAGTTGTCTGCTTTAATTAATCATTAGCTAATGATTTATAAAGGTATCATTATTATGTTATGACTTTACTTGTTGGGACACATGACTATTAACTCAAAACTCATGACCACAATACATAGCATACTTAATCAATTACCTTTACCTAATTATATTATTTATCACAAAAGATAAGGTTTATGCATTGTAGGCCTAATTAGGTATATGTTTATGGCTGGTTCACAGTCCCCTTTTTTGATTTACAGCGGGGAAATGTTTATAAGTGTGATTCCTAAATAGTTTTGTTCATTCAGGAAATTAAAGTGGCTGTTTGAATGTTAAGTCAGCTGTATGAAATAGCTGAAGTCACAACCGCATTCTAACATAACGGTAACCATAGCGACGGTGTCAAACATAGCGATGTCCATAAAACCGTGAAGATTTACCACGATTGACAGCGCGTAAAGAAGAACACCCGACCCGTTTCCAACAGCAGCACTAATTTCACACTCCACACAAACAGACACATTCTGGGGACACCTGAGACTGAGGCATAAAAGGTCCCATTTAATGAAACATTCATATGCAACGGTGAAAAATCTCACATTTCACATAATTGTGATGTCCGGTTGGTTAATCCAGCCCTGAAACACTTTTAAGTGTTTCAAGTTTTATTTCCTTAGCATCTATACATCTCTCAATTGTATGCTGTTTTTACAGTAACCTTTAGTACATTAACATTATCCAGTGTGTTTGCACAAGTATATAGTCAATGTTTGGATCAAAGATTACAATATTACAAAATATTACAATGATATTGAGGTTTACAATGATCCTGCATTATAGCCTATATAGTAGGCTATTGTCAAATAAAAATACTACATTTTGTATTTTGTTTAATGATAACAGTGTGTACATTAATCAATTACTAATAAAAGGCTCTTTTAAATCAGGAATTTCAAATATTCTCAATTATTTAATAAAATATGCATTAATATCAATAAACTGAAACACTTTTTAAAAAAAAAAACAATGCTTAAAACTGCCTGTAACAGCGGTACTTCTCATCCAACCTGATGCCACAATCTGGTTACATTAACATAAATAGATTTTACATTAACAATGTGTCATACACAACCATTGTGGTTTCCCTAGACAGGTGTAACAAAGAACACCAAACGCACTGAGTAAACCGTATCCACAATATAGACAATCAGATTGATGCAGGTCATGCAGGATACAACAATCAGGTAGTCTTTGAGTGGTGCTGTTGTATTTTCCTCAAAACTGTAGACTGGCCATATCACCACAGCCGTGATGTACATCAAAACCGCCAGTACATTGTATCCCGTCAGAAATTTGTCGAATGGGAAGGGGCATCGAGCCAGCAAGCGTCCGATCGTCAGGATGATGATGAGGAGAGCGATGATAAAGCAGATTGAGTAGACGGCCACGCACCACTGCAGCCCAGCATGCCTGCTGTAGAAGCCCGAATCCAGAGAGATGAAGATGATGCATGCCACAAATGCCTCCAGAACCTTCAGTAAGCCTGGCACTGTGGACAGGAACCCGCTGATCTCCCCGGGTTTGGCTCGGGTCAGACCCACCTCTGCCGTGTACAAGCCGAAGCACAACCAGGAAATGACTGTGGCAGCAATCCCGGTTGAATTTTTGGCGTGTACGAAAAACCTGGGGTAGATTACTGATGCAGCCAACAGCATTAGTGTGGACAGCATCGCAAAAGCCGTAGTGAAGTCGTCCCAAGAAATGGGCACCTTGGTGTTTAGGCTGGTGAGCTCCAGGATGATGATGAGGAGGGTCATGAAACAGCAGAAGCACCAGGTGAACATGCACCAGGCCCAGAAGGAAAAGTTGATGTTGCCAATAGAAGCCACCAGGCTGAAGGTGATGAGCGTCAGCACAAATTCAAATATTCTGATTATTCCGACCGGTACGGTCAGAGATTGAGTGTTCAGGGTTACCATGATGATCCTTAAGTTATGTTGTTACACCTTGATTTAGATGCGTCGCCCTTCAAAATGTTGTCGACAGCTCTCTCATATTTCCATTGAGAATATAATTGATCTTCCTCACCTGCTTAATTCTTGGTTTTTGCGCTATTTTCTCAGCCTAATCGTCGTCCGTGTCCACTCCAGGTTAGTCTATACTAATATTACCCAGAAGGGAAGCGGTACAGGGAGGGGCCACATGTTTAGGGCCACATCCTGTGATTAATCATTGCTTTATCAGTAGCACCACAGCAGATTAGCCCTGGTTTGTAAGTGTTCAGTAAGTGTGAAGTTCAAATGAGTAGGATGTGAAGATAAGAAACTGGGTGGAACCTGAAATTTCATCAGGCTATAAGATAAGCATCTGAATACTAAAGGTGGAGAGAGATTATGGGTTTGATTTATGTTGTGTAAATTACTGTAGTTCTCATTTGGAAACAGGGCTATAAAAGATGGAGGAAAATATTTAAAGGGTTATTCTACCCAAAATGAAATTTATGCCATTAATGACTCGCCCTAATGTTGTTCCACACCCGTAATACCTCCGTTCATCTTCGGAACACAGTTTAAGATATTTTATATTTAGTCTGAGAGCGTGAGAGCGTATCCAAGTGTGTGCACACTATACTGTCCAAGTCCAGAAAGGGAAAAGGCTCGAACTCCTTTTTTGTGTTTCTCAAACCATTCCTGAACCATTTTTGCTTTGTGGGCAGGGCGCATTATCGTGCTGAAAAAGACCACAGCCACCAGGAAATACTGCCTCTGCCAGCTTGAATTCTTCCCATAGTGCATCCTTGTGCCATGTGTTCCCTGTAAGTGACACACCTAGCCATCCACGTGATGTAAAACAAAACACGATTCATCAGACCAAGCCTGCCACCTTTTTCCAGTTCTGATACTCACGTGCCCTCTGTTGGCACTTCTGGTGGTGGACAGGGGTCAGCTTAGGCATCCTGTGGGTAGACAGACCCAAACACAACAAACTGCAATGCACTGTGTATTCTGACACATTTCTATCAGAACCCGCATTAACTTATTGAGCTATTTGAGCTACATGTAGCTAGTACATGTAGGGCCAGCCTTCCTGCATGTGCATCAGTGAGGCAACCAATGACCCTTACACTGGTTCACCACTGCTCCTTCCTTGGACCACTTTTGATAGATACTGACCACTGCAGACCAGTTTTGTTTGAGTTTGTAACCATTAACAGTAATTTGTTGGGGTCATTATAGTTTGTACATCTACCATCAATTTTGCATTTGCAAAGTATACTTTCACCCCAGTAATAGTTAATTATTGGCTTATTCAATATGGAGAAGTGAATTTGAATGTTGCAGTAAAAGCAAACAAATGTGGTTCTGAAATGAGAAGCTTGTGTCTACAGGGGTGTGTGTTTGGGAGTTTGTGTGACTGAGAAAATGTGCTAGACTCTGAACTTACTCTCATTGTGAGTCAGTTCACGCCAATTACACACATGCTTATAATTTCTCCTTTTATTATTTTATATTTTTATTTTTTTGTTAAGCAGTATATTTTCTCTTTTGTTGACTCACAATACCTTGTTTAATTTGCTTAAGTACTGTTACTGTATTATTACACTCAGTTTGGTGGAAAACATGAGGTTAAAAATGTGTTTATTAACATTTATAGGGATATTTGGAATAGCCTATTCTATATTTATATAATACAAAATTATTTGGATAAACTTTTGGATAATTATTATTTTTATTTGGATAAACGTTTGGATAGTTTGGATAAACTAGTTTTGTAATATAGGGGTGGGGATGATCAGTAGCCTAACCGCTTTGTTTTTGTGGAATATTACAAAATAATTAAATACAATTAAATGTGTATTTAAAACTTAATAATTTAAAATAAATAAAACATTAAATATTATTTAAACTGTAATCATTTATTCTGTTTAGTTTTGAATTCCCCGTCGTGCGCCACCGATGACGTAAATTATGTGCGCCAGAGAAGTGCAGTGTTGATATGCGTCAGTTGGTGCCAGTTAGTATGGTCATTCATATATTCTCTAATGGTAATCGAAAATCCGTTTTACTCTTGTATGTATTTTCCCCCATTTTTGTAACATAAATCTCCATTAACGCAAATTAAAATGTAAACTTGTCGTAAAGGAAAATAGACATAAAACAGGCTGAACATAGATTGTGCAGCGTCATATCAAAGACATCAATCAGAAATGGGGTGTGTTTACCTTTTCAATCTGTTTTTGATTACGAGGATTTTTGATTAAAATAAGGTATGTGTCCACTATATCTCATGTTTAAGTAAATCATTTTTATAGTGTATATTTTACGATCATTTAAACATTTTTATTTGATTATATAGGTGCATTTAATAATTACACAACTGGCAGCTAAAAGTGTTTTGCTTGAAACAGTTACATTTTTTAATGGATTTTCAACTTAAGTACTTCTATAGGAGTGTATCTTCAGCGAGTGTCTCATGCTCTTGTAATTCAGTAGATGTCAAATCTAAACGTCACCCAGGAGGACGAGGAGAAGGAGAGATGCCCTTCTGCTGCTGCCAATGACACCCCACACTCCTTACAGAGGCATGTATTAAATGCTATTTCAACTTTAGATAAAAAAATATATATATTTTAATTTACTGTAGTTTGCATGTGTAATTGTGAAATAATTATCATGTCTCTTCTTGAGCAATGTTTGGAAATTAAATGTATTTATTTTCAAAGCACTTTATTAACACACACACACACACACACACACACACACACACACACACACACACACACACACACACACACACACACACACACACACACACACAACATTCTGTACAAGTTAAGGCTGGAATACATGACTTTTAAAATCACACACTTGCCGACTTTGTAAATAGTTACAGAGGGAAAACTGGGTGACATGCATTAAAACACACTACCAAAGCTGTAACCATATCTTGAACATTCGGGGACCAATGTTTTTTTTGTTTGAAGTGGGGGGTGGGGTCTTTTTATTTTAAAGACATTAAATAATTAAAGGATTAAAAGGTATTTAAGTGAATAAAGAAGAAATTAGAATGATAAAAGAAGTTCCATTTCTAATAATTTTGTAGCCTACATAGTTGTTTACAGTAATTAATTTAAACTCTTTGAACAAAGATTCACTTTTGTTTGTATGTCTAATACAAAAAAATAAAATAAAAAAATCGAATCACATTTAGTTATTAATGACATAATTTCAATTATAGCATTTTTTCAATTCAAAAGGGCTAAATTACATTTAATTTTAATTTTATTAATTTGCATTACTGAATGTGACTGTGGGTCATTAAAAATCCATCTTAAAACAGTTGCTTAAAAAACTAAAAGCGTTGTGTTGGAATTCATATTCATCTTCCTTGAGCATTAAGCTCTGCCTTCATTGATCTGAATTGCCATCATTCTGACCAGCCTAAAAATGTGTGTAGTGTATTCCAGTCAAGAGGTGTTAACTCTTCCATTGTGACATTTTGCTCCACAGATTGAATTTGGAACCATCCGTCATCGCTTTGGAAACAAGCCCCTCCCCTTCTAGCAATGGACCAAACCTCCTGTCGTTGCCATGGGAGATAGTAACTCAGATAACCTCACATCTCCCAGCACAATGTGTCATTAATGTGCTGCCACAGGTAATCATTTCCAAATTCAACACACCTTTAGGACAACACACAATATTGTTTTTGTTTTGTTTTATCTATTCAGGCTTCTTTCAGTAGCTGTGCATGTTTTTCGGCCTATTAGATTTTTAAATAATTGGAATGCATTTATAAATATTAAATATAATATCAGTACCTTTCAACATGACATTTTTTGCATTATTTTAGTATGATATAAAACTGTTTTGTGTTCAGAGATCCCATAAGCTTTTGATTTAAAAGTTTGGGGTCAGTAAGATTTTGAAATGTTTTTGAAAGAAGTCTCTTATGATCACTAAGGCTACATTTATTTGATCAAATATACAGTAATATTGTGAAATATTATCACAATTTCAAATAACTGTTTTTATGTGAATGTACTTTAAAATGTAATGTATTCCTGTGATGGTAAAGCTGAATTTTCAGCATCATTACATCATTACTATTCTAATATAATGATTTGACGTTTATTATTATTATTGATGTTGAAAACACACTGCTTCTTCATATTTTTGTGGAAACTTTTTTTACATTAAAAAAAAAGTTCAAAAGTCGAAATCTTTTGTAAGAAAAAGAAGATTATAATTGTCTTTACTGTCACTTTTGATCAAAATAGTGCAACCTTGCTGAATATTAAATGAATTTATTTCTTTAAAAAAAAATTATGTCAATTGTACATCTCATGTACATTTGTACATAAGGTACATCTCATTATCATGTATGCCTCTTTTTCTATGTTTAGGTATGTCAGACATTGGGAAAGGTTGGCGAGGATCGTGTCATGTGGCAGCTGAGGGCTCAAAAACTCTCAGGTCCCAAAACACTTTTCCCAGTTGGACCAAAGGATGATTTTGATTGGCCCAAGGCCTGCATGGAAATGGAGCAGCTGATTGGCTGCTGGACAGGCCAGGAGAATCGGGGGGAGGGAGAGAGACAGGTAGAAGCAGTTGGCGGGGTGAACGGTGAAGTGCCGTTAGCTGAGGGGAACTTGGAAGAGATGCAGCTGGATGTTGATGTAAATGGTGCAGCGGAAGCAGGAGATGAAAATGTGCAAGTTCAATCCCAGAATGCTGATAGTCCTCATCTTATTGAGCAATCCAACACTTCTTCACCTTTGGAGCACATCATCCTTCCATCTGGCCATATTGCTGATGTGAATTGTGTCCTCCTGCTGGGTGGAACAGGGGCGTTGTGCGCCTCCGGCTCTAGGGACAGAAACGTGAACCTCTGGGACCTTCGAGAGGGCTCCAGGGGGACCTTAATGCATACTTTGGCGGGCCGTGGGACCATTAGTACCCACAGGGGTTGGGTGTGGTGCCTGGCATCGAGCGGCCCTTTGCTGGCCTCAGGCTCGTTCGACAGCACCGTGAGACTCTGGGATCTCGAAGCAGGAGGAGCAGAGCGGGGACTCATCCAGTGCAAAGCTGCTGTGTTATGTCTGTCCTGCGAGAGAGATATGGTGCTGGCCGGATCACACGATCAGAAATTAAGCATATTTGACACCCGTGGTGAGTCAAAGTTCAACAGTTGTTTTTCTTGATGCACATTCTTGGTTGAAAGTGTTATTTTTGAATTCGATTTGATTTTTTATATTTTATACAATACCGATGGTTTCAGACTTGTTCAGACTATTTCTTCTTTTTAAGAAATACTATTATTCAGTAGCCTAGAAATCTAGATGCACCCTAGCGGCAGCAAATTTAATTTGCCCGCAAGTGTGGTCTAGCAACTCTCAATTCCTATCTGAGCTGTATTCCTCAGAATCTGGACGGCCCAATCGCATCGTGTATAGAGTCAGCGGGTGGGGCCATAATGACGACGGCCGAGTTGCATTTGCGTGCTTCTAGTAACACAGAAACTGGCGAACGGCGGCGGTCTTTCGAATCAGCTCTGCCCGCGCCTCCGGAAGACTTGGAGTTAAGCTTTCCTCTGAGAAAAGAACAAAGAACGGCACTGAAGTCAATCGCTGCGTCCCAATTCGCCTACTTATACTACGTCCTAAAAGTATGTACTCTTTTTGTGAAAAAAAAGTATATACTTTTGAGTGTGTAGCAGAAAAGTATGCAAGCTTCGGGACAAACTACTTCGCCATCTTTAACAGACTCTGTCGCTTAGTTACGTGCATCCCGTCACCGTTTATCTGCCCTGTCAATCATCATCAGATTCGTCACAGTTCAAATCCTCCACATTCAGTTTAATCTCCTACCGTATCGGAGAGAAATGTAGCCGCTCGTTGATCTGCCATTTGTGGGTCTTTAATGCAGAGACTCTCCTCATGTGTTTGCAGTTTAAATATAATGATGCATTTAAAAGTTAATGGCCAAACGTGTCATTTCAAAAGTTCTCAATGCTGCTGCGGGTGAAATATAATGTGACAACACTGAATAAATATATTTTTGTCAGGTTAAATATTAATAGTTGGTCACTCAAACCCCTTTATCTAAACTTCTCTACTTAACCGTCGAACTCGCACATCCGTCATGTTTGTAGTTTTTTAACGCTTTTTATCCGCGTTTGTAGTTCTAATCGAATCCTCGTCCAACTCGCAATGGGTTGTGGGCAATATCAGCCGTTAGAGTGCCCATCGATCCATACTGTGAAATCGGACCGGAAATAGTAAACCATCCGGGAATCTTTGGAATACTCTTTTCAACATACTACGATTTGGGACATACTAATTCTATTTTCGAATACTATTTAGGATGGATAGTATGCGAATTGGGACGCAGGGATTCTTAAAAAGGGAAGATGTGTTCGGAGTTTAGCCGACCGGATACGGCGAATGTTTAATCTGTCAGCGAGCTCCCCTTCACCGTCGTTGCTCTGGTTGGTGTAGCGCTATCCTATCGCGTGCAGAGGGAGTTTGAAAGACAACCGTTTATCCCTCCCCTCGGATTGAGCCCTGTCTATGGTGAGTTTCCAGACCAAACATCTTGATGTGGGTCTGGCTTGTCAGGCTAATTATTCAGCACAGATGCATCAAATTAGATTGACAGTAAAACCTTTATAATGTTACAAAATATTTCTATTTCACTTAAAGGTGTAGTGTGTAATATTTATGAGGATCTTGACAGTAATTCAATATAATATACATAACTATGTTTTCAGTGTATAAAGACCTTACATAATGAACCGTTATGTTTTTATTACCTTAGAATGAGCCATTTCTATCTACATACACCGCTGGTCCCGTTAAAGTGAAGTCTCCATTTTGAGCTCTCATGTTTCTACAGTAGCCCTAAACGGACAAACTGCTCTACAGAGCGCTAGTCAGCCTCTGCTGTCTCAGACGACATCTTTGTCCTATGTCAGCCACCGTAGCGTCTATGTGCTGCAATAGGGTGTGTTGAGCGATATGTTATTGCAAATCACAACCTCACCACTAGATGCCACTAAAATAAACACACTGCACCTTTAAATGCTGTTTTTTTTTCTCTTTATCAAAGAATCAGGAAAAAGAATGTCTACAACAAATATTTTAAAGAGCCCCTATTATGGATTTTTGAAAATGACCTTTCATGTAGTGTGTAACAGCTCAAAATTAATGAAAACACTCTGCAAAGTTTTACATCTGAAAGTGCAGAAAGACGAAACATTAGCATATTGCCCGGAAGCCCGCATTTTCAGCCTGGTTTGGCATTTTGATAGTTCCCACATGTGCACCTAAATAAATTCGGCAGTTAATTTGTCTGTGAGGCGTTACGTTAAACTAACAAATGCGTCACTTCTTAGACATTCTTACTCGGATTCTGCATGTTCAATCAGCCTGAAGTGCCAGTAAAGTACATTACTGCTCCAGTCAAGTTTGCGATTGACTTTCTGGTTCATCAGCAACACTGACTGGACGTTTCCTCTTCGGACTCTGGCTCGAATTGGTAAGGCAAAATTGATGCCATGTCTGTTCATACACTGTATAAAATGTTCAACACTTGACAAGCAGTAATCTGAAAACATTAATCATTGAGCAAATCCTATGCGAGTTGTTGAGCAAATAAAGTTTCATAATTAAAGTGTTTTTTGACACTTGCATGCATGTAAACCTGTTGTTGGGGACTCCCAAAATAATAATAGGAACCTTTCAAATGGCATAATAGGAGCACTGTAAGCAGCACAACAGTTTTCAACATTGATAATAAGAAGAAATGTTTCAGTTGAAACTGTATTAAAGCATTTAGACTCCTGCGAAGCCTGTGAAGTCCACTTAGACACTATAAAGTGACTGGCAAGTGCCCATTGGAGCTGTAATTGTTGTAAACTGTCATTTTTGTGACACAGCTGCAGATCCATTGGTCAAGAGTCTTCGTCTCCACAGTGACGCTGTGTTGTGCCTGGCGTCAAATGACCAGTACATCTTATCAGGCAGTAAAGACAAAACCGTCGCTCTGTACGACCGCAGGGCCGGGAAGCTCCTGCAGAGAGTTCAGGTATGCACACGCAAACCAAAAATAGAAAAATTAATGGAAGCTGTTACAATCTTGCCTCTCTCTGCACGTCTACAGCTGAGCACCTACCTGTTGTCGCTGTGCTACAGCGGCCTCGAGGTGTGGGCCGGGGACAACCGTGGACTCGTGCACACCTTCTCCATGCACAACGGCTGCCTGACGCCCATATCCCACTTTAACATCCACCGTTCACTGGTCACAGGTGTACACTCTTCTCCTGGTACTCTCTACACATGCTCCTCTGACCGCACTATCAAGGTAAGTCATCCAGCAGCTCGAAATGTGTTTTATTGACATTTATCCAAGGTTATCGGCAGCTAACGTCTCTCATTCTACGCAGATCCACCTTCCGTGTGCTCCACCACAGACGTTGTGCACCCTGCACCATCAGGCAGGAGTTAATGGGGTATGATGACATATTTAACCATGACTTTTCTCTATATTGATTTTTTTTTTTTGTACATTCCTAAAAGAATCCAAAACATATTTTGGGCACAGTAGGCATTTTTATTTAAAAAATAAATAATAATTTTATTTAGTGAGGATGCATTATATTGATCAAAAGTGACAGTATGGACATTTATAATGTTACAAAATTTCAAATAAATGCTGTTCTTTTGAACTTTCTATTCATCAAATAATAAAAAAATGTTCACATGGTAAAAATTAACATGGTAATGCTATTTATCACTGTATATTATTGTATATACTTGATGTTATTTTTGATGGACAGTCAATTCACACCTTTATTTCATAAAAGAGAACATAAATAAGGGGCCATTTACACAACATCGAATACATTGTTATTGTCTCACGTAGTGTTTCTTTACAAAGTGACATCACCAACTACTGGCCTGGAATGAATAATACAGCATTTTAGTCGTTTTTGTGGGTCCGTGTGAATGCAAAAAAACATTTCCCTTTTTTTAGTACTCGTTGTCATGTAAACCTACCCTAAGCTTATAATTCTGAGTTGAGACTTATACTTTTTCTCAAGTTGTTTCCTGAGTTATAAATGGTTAGTGCCGGTAATTTGCACTTTAATATTCAGATGCGCATTTACTATTTTGTCATTATTTATTACATCACGCTAAATATTGTGTCTATTTTTTATATATATAATCGAATGAATGAATGCAAAATAAGCTTCACATCATGTAACACTTGAATAAATAAAAAAAGACTCAAAACACAAATTATGCGTTTTATAAATCTAATTGGATGAGACAAGCTAATGAAGTTCAAAGCCATTATAAAATAGATAAACCGTGGTATGGTTGCACATACACATCTCTATATTAGGCTTGGGCGGTATCCAAATTTTGATACCGTCAAACCTCCTTGCTATTTTACCTCGGTATACGGTATTACCGTGAATAATTAAAACATTATGATGTAAGGCTCAGACAGCGTCAACAAACTGTTGGCTTGGCTTATATATATATATATATATATATATATATAGGCCTATATTTTTATTTTATTTTTTACATTTGAGCCCCTGCCCCTGAGAAACTCTGCACGTTTTATGCTAACCGTTATGAGACAATTGTCAGACAATTGACATTTTTTTTTGTGAGTCCCATGTCCACTTGATTTTTGTGGAGTTCATGCTTATTGCTTACATTGCCAGCTGTGTGACAAAAGGCTTCGGCAATATTACAGCATAGTCCAAGGGTGCGCTCGGTTGTTTATCCACGCAGCAGTGAGTGGATGGTGGTTTCGGATATGCGCCCTTAGGTTCAAGGTATTTCCATCTCTCGCGGTCATCTTTTTGTTGCACAATTTGCAAATTGCCTCGTCTGTATTTACCGTCAAAACCCAAAATACTTCCAAACTGCAGAAGTTTCGAGACCGAATAACTCAGTGCCCGACTCGCCATCTTTTCCCCTCTCTCTCTCTCTCTCTCTCTCTCTCTCTCTCTCTCTCTCTCTCTCTCTCTCTCTCTCTCTCTCTCTCTCTCTCTCTCTCTCTCTCTCTCTCTCATCCAGGCTGTCACAACAACGCATACACATATTTAGGCATTTAATAAATAAATAGTATTTAATATGTTCAATTAGTTTATGTTTAATTAGTTCAACTTATTAAATATTTAATAATTAATTGTTGATCAGCAATATGTAAGTTGATCTGTTTTTTTTTTTTTGACGGTTTGACGGTATTGAAACTGATACCGTTGCTATTTTTAGATCCCACGGTATACCATTTTACCGTATTACCGCCCAAGCCTACTCTATATTCTATATATATCTGTATTTCCATGCATAAATAAAGGCTCATCCTTTTTCTGTTCCCAGTTAAGTGTTGAAGGAGGAACGCTGGCCATCGCTTCTGGTGACATGAACGTGGAGGTTTGGAGGCTCCGAGTCTGAGAGTTTAAAAAGCATTTCAATACACGGAACAACATTCATGTGCTGCTTTTATTGGGGGAAATATGAAAACCAATGTTTTAGGTGTCTGATACATGTTTCAAGAAACAAAAACTTAACATTCCCAGGTCTCCATGAAGAGGTCGCACTATGATAGCACACTAAACATTTCAGTGCCTCGTGAAACAGGAACGCATTACTGTGATCATTACTTGAAATTTAGACTAAATTGATGTTAACAACATACTTAGACATAAACAATATAAGACAGTAGAGTTAAACAGGAATCATTATAAATCAGTTTTTAGTGTTTAGCTTCCTAGATGTGTAATACACAAACAAGGAAATCGGTTAGAATTGGTCACTTGTACAAGTATACAGAAGAAAGTATGAAAATGAGGCACGTTGCTTTAAAGTTAATGCACTAAATGAACACTTTTAAGACCATAACAGACTACTAAATAGTCTAGTTTAAAAATGTCCATATTTATGAATTATTTATAATCACTGCATACAGTGATGGGGCACTGCTCTGTGACTGACTGAATGTCCTGTGAACAAAATCTCTTTTTTTTGATTGATGTTAAAAAAAGCTTTATAAGTGTACCATTTGTTAATTGATTTGGATTTGTCAAGGTGGTTTTTCAAGACTGCAAATAAAAAGAAAGATTGGTGATGACAGCAATTGTAAGGTGTTCACAGCAGCACGCATGTCTTCTTGTCTTTGAACGGGTTGGAGGATGCAGCGATCCCGGTGAGCAGCGGATCGGCTCTCCTGTGTTCCTGACAGTACTGAACAATCTGCTCTGCTGCTGCCGAAATCTGACAGACACATGCCAACATATGGATTACATTACAGACATTTATATATTACATCATGTTAAATTCTGTAAAAAAAAAATTAAAAAAGTAAAGTAAGGGACTACTCATGTTATGTAATTTTATTACAGTTATTTCTGATGTATTGACTAGAACAATTCAATTTAAAACTACTAGATTTAACATCAAATTGTCTTTTAAATGTACCTTAAAATAGGGAAAAGAATAATTTATGGAATTATATATTATTTATTTGATAAAGTAAATAATATATTTGTTGTATTGTTCAACTGGTCGAGTTTGATTAATTGAAATAATGCAATACTTTTTAGAGAGAGTAATAAGTAGTGCAATCTAATTAATACAGCTAATTAATTTTTCAGAGTCATTTACCAAACACAGATTATATAATACACTCTTAACTGAACAACCACTAGAAATATGAGATCAAACTGAAACTGACAAAAAAAATCAGGGCTATATACACAAAAACACTATAAGGACTAAATGAGATAGAACTAGACATGGGTGTAACACAAGGGTACATCAAAAATGCAACTTATGAACTAACACAGGAAAGTGCAAATCAAACAAGATCACATCTCAAACCCAGAACAGGTGTTAGCCTGCTTATTATTATATTGAGAGTTTCTCAAACGGAAGGCTGCATATCTCGGCTGCAACGTCATCGAACGTTGCTGAAGGCCATCTCAATTTGAAGGATACTTGGAAGGCAGACGTTCCTCGTCCTTTATTCGGCCTGTTTTGAATGATACATCGGATGTATCCTTCACATCCTTAAATCACCCATAGTCCTTTGCACACATTCCAATTCATGAAAATAATCTGACGGAAAATTTGTTGGCACTGGGCTTGTCTGATTATTATGACATGTTATACAAAAATAATGCTTTTGGACTTGAAAGCATAGATGTTATCTTTTGTTTTGCTGTAAATTAATCACTAATACTAAACTGACAATGAGCCAGTGGGAGACCGCAGACGGCAGTCAGTCGCTGTAGTGCATTCATAGAAAGTAAGTTAACATAAAGATTTGTTATAGGCTAAAAAGTATTTTTTCAAAATTATAAAATTTTGAAAAAATAGCCATGCACACTTACCAGACCGTCTAATTCTAGCGTTGAATTGTTGAGGAGGACACTATAGCCATACGAGTCTCACAGAAGGACCTAATCTCTGTAGGATGCAGCCTTACGTTTGAAAAACAACCAATATTATATGAGATTATATTATATTATATTATATTATATTATATTATATTATATTATATTATATTATATTATATTATATTATATTATATTATATTATATTATATTATATTATATTATATTTATTATGCACTCTCAAAAGTTCCAAAAGGGTGTTTTACAGTGATGCCTTAGAAGAGGTTTTTTGTGTGGAAGTTAAGTCTATTGTCATTTCAGCCATACTATAAAATATACAGTCTAGAATGTAAGAAGTGTTGTGGTTTATATTATCGCGAAGTGATGGATAGATCTCACCTTGATTCTCTGTAGTTCTGTCTCCAGTCTCAGCTGCTCCACGGTTCTCCTGGCCTGAAGAACGTTATTACTGCAGTAAACGTCCATCACTGCTGCGCGACCTAGACTTGCACCCTGGCTGGGAAGTATGTATATCTTACTCTGAGCAGCATGATTTTGGAACTACATGAATGCCTTTTATAGATGATGGCTGAAGCTGTAATTTTACCTCAAGAGTCCATTTGGTTTGTTGATTAGAGTTCAAACCTTCTTGTTTCAGTGAGGAAGAGCTGGTGTTTTGGAGGCATTTATATCACAATGGGATGATGAACCTTTCCATCCTCCAACACGTATGTACGCACGCGCATGCACGCACACACACACACACACACACACACACACACACACACACACACACACACACACACACACACACACACACACACACACACACACACACACACACACACACACACACACAGTTGGAAGCTTCAAAGGTCCTTTGATGTGGTTGAGTTCTGAGGTCACATCAACAGTGGAAGAAATGTCATGAAAGTTCAGTCGTATTTGATTTAACTTTGGTGGCCATGAAGCCTCTCTTGGATGTGTCTAACTGTGTGCACAGAAGCTTTATCATCCTGAAATATGAGCGTATGATATCATGTGAACAGTGTTTGCAGAATAGTGTGCAGAGCAATCTTTTGCATTTAATCAATTATAATTTGCCATTTACCTGCAATTTAAAAATATGTCTCAATTTAAATAGTTATATTATTTTACCAAATAGCCTACATGTCTAATACATAAAAGGCCAATGTACCGGTAATTGATGGATTTTATTTAATACAAACTAGCCAAAACTAGCCAAAAATGACTTTGCAGGTGCCACTTCTTTAAATATTTTATTAATTTGATAAAAAAATAATACATGTCTAAAAACGTTCTAGGGTCACTGTATACAAACTATGCATAAAACTAGTAAAACTATACATACATACATACATATTAACCCATTTAATCCCACCAGTCACAATTGTGACCACAAATTTTCCTCACATATTTTACTGTGGTATTAAAAAGCAACTTCTATTAGAAGCTCATTTATGATAAAAATGTAAGATGTCTATGAGTTCTGGGCCGGTCTAATATTGTTGGGTAGTTTGGTCATGTGACCACACACATTTCTTGGTACTGCCATCTTAACACAATGATGATGTAAAAGCTCAGAAATTACAGAAAAATTTTAAACGTTAATTTTTGAATAAATCAAAAATTCATGAAAGGGTTCTTTATACATATGGAAATTATATTAATACATGGTCATCTGTTGTCAGGCTGCAGATAAAAGACGATCACAATTGTGTCCGGTGGTATAAGGGAGTCTATGCCCCCTCTATGTCATTCTGTGTGTTATTCATATGAACTCTCTTACAGACTGAACTCAATCAATCAATTAATTAATTATCAATCAATTATCAATCAATCAATCAATCAATCAATCAATCAATCAATCAATCAATCAATCAATCAATCAATCATTTAATCTGCCTGTCTGTCTGTCTGTCTGTCTGTCTGCCTCTCTATCTATCTATCTATCTATCTATCTATCTATCTATCTATCTATCTATCTATCTATCTATCTATCTATCTATCTATCTATCTATCTATCTATCTATCTATCTATCTATCTATCTATCTATCTATCTATCTATCTATCTATCTATCTATCTATCTATCTATCTATCTATCTATCTATCTATCTATCTATCTGTACTTCTTTATTTTCGTATATATATCTATACTTATTTCTGTCTATCTATACTTTGTTTATTGTCTATCTTATGTCTGTCTATCTATACTTTGTTTATTGTCTATCTTATGTCTGTCTATCTATACTTTGTTTATTGTCTATCTTATGTCTGTCTATCTATACTTATATTATGTCTAGCTATTCTTATTTATTGTTTTGTTTTGGTGTATAATGAAGTTTATAATAATTACCTTCCGGTTTCCTATAATTTGTAATTTTGTCATAAATTTATTTGGTTATTTGTGCCGTACTGTTGCATATAGGAGTGCTATTTTGAAACTGAGCCAGACCAGCTTTATGTTGGTGGAATAAAACGAACTCATTTAAACAATTTAACCCAGTCTTTAAACTAATTGCTTGGTCCCTGTGTTCTACCACCAGTCACAATTGCGAGCAGACATAAAAATTTTCAACTTCAACTATTTATTTATTTATTTATTTATTCATTTATTCATTTATTCATTTATTCATTTATTCATTTATTCATTTATTTATTCATTTATTTATTCATTTATTTATTTATTTTTGGGGGATTTAATGGATTAAATATATACATCTTATGTTATTACGAATAATAATGACCCACGGTTTTAGAATGAAATGTTTATTTGTTTTTATTTAGCCTATTTTATTTTGTTAGAAATATTTTTCTGAGCAGTCGTAGGCTATATATATATATATATATATATATATATATATATATATATATATATATATATATATATATATATATATATATATATATATATATATATATATATATATATATATATATATATATATATATATATATATATATATATATATATATATATATAGCCTACGACTGCTCATTCGCAATCAAAGCTAAATCTAACAGAAAATGACGGTGCATACCCTTCGCGTTTTGTATTTAGTTTGTTCCTCTGCGCTTACCGTAGTGGTTTGGCACATGTGGATGATCAAGTGTGCGGTGCTGTGAGTGAGATCAGCGATACCCTATATTAACAAACTGGGTATTGCATATTTAACTACTGGGGTGAGTGTAATATTGCTTTACAGCTACAACTAAATAGAAAACAAACAGAATGTGTATTTATACTTGCGTCATTTAATAGCTGCTTGGTCAAATATGTCTCAAACTACTTTTAGTAACGTCAGACATGATTTGTTGAAATGAGCTGTGGTAGAATATACATTGTACTATGGTAAGACCATGGTATTCTTTGAAGCTCCACATCAATACCAAAGTAAATGACCATAGTAACATGGTATATCGGAGCATGATCCCTGGTCAAACTGTATTAAATTATGTATTATTACATATATGTGTGTATATATGTGTGTACACTACGCTGTAGCTATTATTACTAGCATTTATAATTTGTTTTGTGGCAGTAGATCATCATGGCTCATCAGGCTCCCTCCGTGGCGAGGGATGCTGTGTTAATGGAGAGCAGTCCTCTGCCCCAGGACATGCCCCAGATTAAAGGCTATGACTTCAACCAGGGGGTGGATCATAAAGCCCTGCTGCAGTCCTACCTCACCACGGGCTTCCAGGCCAGCAGCTTCGGTCAGGCCGTGCAGGAGATCAATAAGATGGTGTGTGAGTGCCAGACTCAAAGCTCTGTGTTCATTAGAGTAACTGTCTGATGCTCTCTTCCCTCACACACTGTATTAACAATGAGATCTAATATGATGATTTGGTGCTTTTTCGTGTTATCAATTCTGAAGACGGTTATTGCTGCTTGTACTTTTGTGGAAACTGATCCACTACAATACAAAAGTTTGGGGTACATTTTTAATAAAAATAAATAAATTAATACTTTTATTCAGTAAGGATTTATTAAATTGATCAAAAAAATGTATAAATAAATGTACAATGTTACAAAATCTTTCAATATCAAATAAATGCTGTTCTTCTGAACCTTCTATCAAAGAATCCTGATAAAATCTATCATGGTTTTCACAAAAATATGAAGCATCACAACTGTTTTCAATATTGATAATCAGAAATTTTGATTAATCAAATAGGAAAGTTTTCTTAAATTGCAATATTTCACAATATTACAGCATTTGTGATTTTAATAAATGCAGCCTTGGTGAGCAGAGGAGACGTCTACACTGAGATAATATACTGTATATATTTTAATAATATTAACCTGAATTGAAATGGTTTATCTAATACAATGGAATTCAGAAATAAACTGTCACTTGAGTGTCGAAATGCTTTTTGGGGGCCACTGTATATTCATATTTAAATGGTACATCAAATACTGATAGCTTATCTATATGGTAAAAAAGAACATTATAACTTAAAGCAACACTATGTATCTTTTTGTGCTCAAAATTGACAATTTCACTACGGTGTATAATCACTATGGTGCACCTATAATAAGTGTTTATATTCAGACTATTTTCGTCGGTTCAGGTCACACCACTGCGGCATAGCACGGTCCCTGCGTGGCGGCTACAATGTTCTTCAAGATGCATGTAGGTCTGTTTATTAAAGAGCACCAAAAGTTATAGTGTTGCTTTAAAAAAATATGACTTAAAGGGGTCATGAATTGAGAAATCAACTTTCACTTGAACTTTTGATATATCAAAAGTCATGGTAATAAAAGACTATAATATGAAAACATACTTGTTAGTAAAAGAAAAGCTTTTATTGACGTCAGACCCGGAAAACGATCGATCTGCGAATGTGCTTCCCTGTGA
This sequence comes from Pseudorasbora parva, assembly GCF_024679245.1. Taxonomy (NCBI): domain Eukaryota; kingdom Metazoa; phylum Chordata; class Actinopteri; order Cypriniformes; family Gobionidae; genus Pseudorasbora; species Pseudorasbora parva. The sequence goes on along the minus strand of NC_090173.1, from coordinate 46,045,096 downwards.
CGTCAGAGAGCATTAAAAGGCCGCCTTAAACGAAGATGAACACCTAATTGTGTAGCCACACCCACTGTCATGCCTGACATGTTTTAGATAAATAACATTGGCCTATGTGGTGCTAACCAGATTGAGCTACCAAGCAATAAACATACCATTGAAGATTACAAAATAGAGTGCCTGGTTATGGGAGAAAACAGTCAAGCTTCCTTCGGATTCCAATATTAGGAATGCTGTTGAACTTTATTTTGAATTACGTTCCAGTTCACGTGGGCAAGACAATGTGCATTTGTTGGTTTGGTTTCACCAAAGATTTGTTTGAAACCAATGCTATATTGGACCTGACAGGAATGATGCAACACACTTATGTGAGTTAAACGTGTTTTATATGTGACAGTACTGCACTGTTAAAGATCTGTGTCTAATTGAACATAACTCGCCACACTGTCAGAGTCACAGTCTGGAGTGTCCTTTGTGTTTGAGGTGTCGTTGGTTATTGTCCTGCGAATCAGGATCAGGAAATTTGGGTCGAACATGTAGACTCGCCAGGGCTTGCTAAATTATTTTATCTTAAATTGTGAAATAACATTCCTATATTGATGTGTGTTGTTCACTCACTTGACTTGATATGTGAAGGAAAAATAAAATCGTTGGAAACAGCAACCTTTTTCTGATGCACGTAGGCTACTTGGCTTGTGTGTGTGTGTTAATGATTTGTGGTTATATCCGCTGATCAGGCGGACCAAGTAATACATTTTTTTTACATTCCAATCAATTGCAGGTGGATGAGATGGAAATCATTGTGTTTGTTTGATAAAGACATTTTGTGAGCCCTGTGGGCAAATCATTCCGGTTGCCATTTTTCCACATAGGAAGTTTTCAAAACAATTCCCCACATGTATTGACAATGGAGTCGAAGCTCATTATAATGCAAAACTGGTATCCAATCATAGCAGTGGTCTTCAGTGCGACCACGTCCATAAAATCCGAGCATTCCATGAGAGAGCGTTTAAAACCTGTGTAGAAAATAACCTATTACTTATTCATTATGTTTTTGAATGTATAAACCACGCGGATGTCATAAGTTGACCTCAGATAACAGTATACATTTTTTTTAAAGGCCAGTTCATGACCCTTTTAACAATAAAGGTATAAGTAGAATCGCAATTTGTTTGTGGGCTTGTTTTTATCAATTACGAATTGCCTTTGTGTAAAGTCTTATACTGCCAATCTTGTAGCTCTTAAAATCATAAACTAGATGCCATGAGCTCCAGCATTGATTCATCCTCACATCTCGTGCATCTGTGTTTGGAGCAGATAGAGAAGAGACTGGAGCCGCTGCAGGAGGAGCTCGAGGGCTGTGAAGATTCACATCAGTCTGGTTCAGGATGCACCATTTTCTTGGGTTACACATCAAACCTGATTAGCTCCGGTGTGCGAGAGAGTATTCGCTACCTCGTACAGCACAGAATGGTACGAACACCCAGTGACTTTAAAGAAACACTTATGCTTTTTGGTATTCTGTTGTTATAAAATAAGAACATAAAAATAATGTATTTATGTTGAATTGTTTGATTTTTTTGTAGGTAGATGTAATAGTGACCACAGCAGGAGGGATTGAAGAAGACTTTATCAAATGTTTAGCACCCACTTACCTTGGAGAGTTCAGTCTAAAAGGCAAAGAGCTACGACAGCAAGGCATTAATAGGTAAAAAAAATGGTTCCTGATTAGATTATTGTGGTGTTTATATGTAATTATTAATACATTTAATGATTAATACATTTCACTTTGTCACAGAATAGGTAATCTCCTGGTACCAAATGATAATTACTGTAAGTTTGAAGACTGGCTGATGCCTATTCTGGACCAAATAGTGCTGGAACAAAAAACAGAGGTCAGAAGTTAAATTTTTTTATTTTACTTTTATTTTATTTTATTAAGTCAGGGGGTTAAATATTTGTAAAAATGCGTATTTTGGAACAAAAGGTTAATTTAATTTAATATAAAAAATATAAGTTATGTTACTACTTTATTAAATTGGATGGTTAAATATTTGTAACTATGTATTTTTGGACCAAATGGTGCTGGAACAAAAAGTATATTATTTTAATTTATTGTGGTGGTTAAATGGTGCTGGAACAAAAGGTGAATTTATATATATATAATATATATATATATATATATATATATATATATATATATATATATATATATATATATATATAGTCTTGTTCAAAATAATAGCAGTACAATGTGACTAACCAGAATAATCAAGGTTTTTATTATATTTTTTATTGCTACGTGGCAAACAAGTTACCAGTAGGTTCAGTAGATTGTCAGAAAACAAACAAGACCCAGCATTCATGATATGCACGCTCTTAAGGCTGTGCAATTGGCAATTAGTTGAAAGGGGTGTGTTCAAAAAAATAGCAGTGTCTACCTTTGACTGTACAAACTCAAAACTATTTTGTACAAACATTTTTTTTTTCTGGGATTTAGCAATCCTGTGAATCACTAAACTAATATTTAGTTGTATGACCACAGTTTTTTAAAACTGCTTGACATCTTTGTGGCATGGAGTCAACCAACTTGTGGCACCTCTCAGCTGTTATTCCACTCCATGATTCTTTAACAACATTCCACAATTCGTTCACATTTCTTGGTTTTGCTTCAGAAACAGCATTTTTGATATCACCCCACAAGTTCTCAATTGGATTAAGGTCTGGAGATTGGGCTGGCCACTCCATAACACTAATTTTTTTTGGTTTGGAACCAAGACTTTGCCCGTTTACTAGTGTGTTTTGGGTCATTGTCTTGTTGAAACAACCGTTTCAAGGGCATGTCCTCTTCAGCATAGGGCAACATGACCTCTTCAAGTATTTTAACATATGCAAACTGATCCATGATCCCTGGTATGCGATAAATAGGCCCAACACCATAGTAGGAGAAACATGCCCATATCATGATGCTTGCACCTCCATGCTTCACTGTCTTCACTGTGTACTGTGGCTTGAATTCAGAGTTTGGGGGTCGTCTCACAAACTGCCTGTGGCCCTTGGACCCAAAAAGAACAATTTTACTCTCATCAGTCCACAAAATGTTCCTCCATTTCTCTTTAGGCCAGTTGATGTGTTCTTTGGCAAATTGTAACCTCTTCTGCACATGCCTTTTTTTTAACAGAGGGACTTTGCGGGGGATTCTTGAAAATAGATTAGCTTCACATAGACGTCTTCTAACTGTCACAGTACTTACAGGTAACTCCAGACTGTCTTTGATCATCCTGGAGGTGATCATTGGCTGAGCCTTTGCCATTCTGGTTATTCTTCTATCCATTTTGATGGTTGTCTTCCGTTTTCTTCCACGTCTCTCTGGTTTTGCTCTCCATTTTAAGGCATTGGAGATCATTTTAGCTGAACAGCCTATCATTTTTTGCACCTCTTTATAGGTTTTCCCCTCTCTAATCAACTTTTTAATCAAAGTACGCTGTTCTTCTGAACAATGTCTTGAACGACCCATTTTCCTCAGCTTTCAAATGCATGTTCAACAAGTGTTGGCTTCATCCTTAAATAGGGGCCACCTGATTCACACCTGTTTCTTCACAAAATTGATGACCTCAGTGATTGAATGCCACACTGCTATTTTTTTGAACACACCCCTTTCAACTAATTTAACTAATTGCCCAATTGCACAGCCTTAAGAGCGTGCATATCATGAATGCTGGGTCTAATGCCTCTGATTCATTACCTACAGTAGATGGCGGTAATGCTCTTATTAAGAATGCGAACCGCCAATTAGCCGAAGAAGAAGAAGAAGAAGAATGCTGGGTCTCATTTGTTTTCTGAGAATCTACTGAACCTACTGGTAACTTGTTTGCCACGTAGCAATAAAAAAATATACGAAAAACCGTGATTTTTCTGGTTAGTCACATTGTACTGCTATTATTTTGAACAAGACTGTATAAATAAGGTGGTTAAATATTGGTAGAAATGCATATTTGGGACTAAATAGTGCTGGAATATAAACAAGAGTGATAGCAAATAAAATAATTGTATTCATATTTTTGTGTGGCCCAGCTTTTGGCTTGCATATTACATATTTGTTTTGTGTGTGTGTGTGTGGCTGTGTGAGTGTGTGTGTATCATTGTTAAATGTTTTTAGATGTTGTTATTTTTTCTATTAAATTAGGGTGGTAAAATATTTGTGTAAATTCATTTATTTCCCTTTGGTGTCTAAATATTTCTAAATGTGCCTATTTATGATCAAATGATGCTAGAACAAAAGCAGAGGGGATAAAATACATTTATTTCAGTTTATTTGCTGTGGCTCAGAATTTGGCTTAAATATTAAAGTTTTTTTTTTTTGTAGGAGAATATGCAATATTGTTAAAAAATGTTTTTACATCAGGGCACACACTGGACACCCTCCAAAATGATCCACAGACTTGGCAAAGAAATCAACAACCCAGAATCTGTGTACTACTGGGCCTATAAGGTAATGTTTGAAATGCAGACTAAAGTCAGCTTTATCATCCCTTCCTCAAATTGAAATCCTAATGATTGTTTTTCCAGAATGACATCCCAGTGTTTAGTCCTGCCCTCACTGACGGCTCATTGGGTGATATGATCTACTTCCACTCGTATAAGAACCCTGGACTAGTGCTTGACATTGTGGAGGGTGAGTGCCCAAAATGTGTTGTGAACACAATCTGGAGATTATTTTACACACATTTGTCATATGATTATGATCATTTTGTGTACTTCAGATATTCGGCGGTTGAACAGCAAGGCCGTGTTTGCCAAGAGCACAGGGATGATCATTCTGGGAGGAGGTCTCGTCAAACATCATATCTCCAACGCTAATCTAATGGTAATCAGATTAACCCAAAAACCCACAATGATGTTTGACTTTTTCCAAATAAAATATCTCAACTGTTTTTGCTGGTTCTCAGAGGAATGGAGCAGATTTCGCAGTGTTTGTCAACACTGGGCAGGAGTTTGACGGCTCTGACTCCGGCGCCCGGCCAGATGAAGCTGTCTCTTGGGGGAAGATCCGCATGGATGCGTCACCTGTAAAAGTAAGATTCATATGTTAGCATGCTCTTCAATCACACCAGCAATATTCTTCTTATCTTATGTTGCATGTTATAAATATGGTCCCATGATGATCTGTTGTGTTTCTTTGCAGGTTTATGCTGATGCTTCTTTAGTGTTTCCACTTTTAGTGGCAGAAACTTTTGCACACAACGCCAACAGGTTGATTAAGGAAAAGAAGAGCGATTGATGGTGCCTTTCTCTTGCAAAACCTATTTCAGCGCTTTACCCCACGTCACTGTGTTTCTGTACAGACAGTTTGAATGCTTAAATTCATGGCTAGTAATGCATTTAAACAAGCATATTTTATGTCAAGTCTTTGTGTCTGGTAAAATGTTCAAAAACAAAATTGCAGTGTTTAATTTACAGTTGTTTCTTTTTTTTAGTTCACTAGTTTTTATATATAAGTATTTTATATATACTTTTATCTGGATGTTTATGCTCTTAGTTTTCAAAAATTATTTATTCCTTAACCTGCATTACTTAGTTATTATATGGTTGCTACAATGCATGGACATGAATGAAGAGAGTTGAAAGATAAAATAATTTAAGACACATTCTGTGTCTGTATTTATCTCTTTAAAAAAATGTATGCATCTTTATTGTTCTGTCACTTTACAGCCACCAGAGGGCAGTTGTGATTCAGCACCTGTAATCCAACTGTGTGTCCCAATCCACTACTGTACATTTTTTGTTCTTCACAAAAGGCTCTTTTAAATGACTTCACTTGGCCGGGAGTGTATAAACAGTTTATTTAATTACAGTGAGAAACTAGAGATTTATACTGTTTTTAGCTGTTCTGTGGAAACCAGTAGTCGAGATGAAATTGTGATAACATTTGCTCAGCTGTAGTAAGTGTGCAAATCAAGTGTTTTGACCTAAATGTCAATGACCTAATGAATGTCTTGGCTTTGTTAGCATAGTTTCACATTCCGTTTTGAACATTTGAACTTTCAGTGATAAGTAATCTTTGTCTTGACCTAAATAGTGCCTACCTGAAACTTGCATGCAAAGCCTTTTATTTAGGATAGGTTTCCGTTTTTTGTTTTTTTGGAAGTCAATTTTATAGGTGTATCTAGGTAGTTGTGACATGAAACTGAAAATTTGGATATGTATATTGTTTGGCAGAATGGTTTTCATTTCACTTTCACATGAATGCATTTAGCAGAAGCTTAATTCAAGACAGGATCCAATACTTGAACCAGCTTTAGTTCAGCTTGGAGTGAGATTTATTACTGCGGGGGAATAATGATTCATAAGCTTGCAATTCAGTATGATTCATTTTGATATATACATGAATATACAGTAGGCGACATGTTCATTTTTCTAAAAGGGGAAACAAATCTCTACTAATGTTGTAAACTGTACAGGGAACTGTTATTAAAGGTTAAAAACAAACAACTGATTTGTCTACAGCTGCATTTAAGCAACTTTTTATAACACTTATAATATAAACAAGTAAAAATACAATCAATATGTAATATTGTGTTTTGTCATTTTGATTTTCTTTTTTTTCTCTCTTACTATAGAGTTCATGGAAAGGATGAAATGTACTTTTCTAAGGTAAATGCAACATTATGTGGCATAGTCCAAAATCTGTTTTATTGACATTTTTCAAAATGATACATTTCAGTAAGTTGTAGTGTGCAATGGGGCTTACTTTAAGAAAAATGTTTTATTACTCCCATTTGTTTATATTAACCAATAATGGAGCAACAGATTTTTGTCTGGAATTAAATCATAATCTGTAAAGTTGACAGTACATGTCGCCAACAAATGGAAAAGTCAGTGGCTGTTTATCATGGTAATTATTGTGCCTTTCGCCCCCAACAGCAGGGACGCTTTACCCCAAATACCATTGTTTTACATATTTTTCAATTATTAAAAAAATGTTGCTTTAATAGAGTGGTGCAGGTATAACATCACTTTTTTTAGGCCAAAAAAGTGTTAGTATTTTAGCACTTCTGGTTCTGTCGTCCCGAAGTCAAAGGGATTTTTGAATGGGATTTTGGTTAAATAGCTCCAAATAAGGTCTGTGGTGAACACAAGCTCAAGACACTTTCACATTTTTTTCTACAACATAAAATACATCAATATTACCCCACTTGATTTTTTAAAGCTTTTACGCATTTTGAAAAAACAAGTGGCTAAATGGGACTACAGAGGCAGTCGGGACATTAAATGTCATTACAACGAGCAAGTAAACTGAGTCTGCTTTTACAGCCTTATTATGCTTCTCTTATAAAGTATTCTATATCTGGGACAATGTTTTTAAATAAAAACAAAGTGCTAATGATGGTGGAGTTGAATTTGTGGGACTATAGCCTATCTTTAGCCTTTTACTTAAAGCTTCAAAATGTATGCTAGATAGGGCACTTTTTTTTTTTTTTTTAAATCTAATCTTACACTGAAGCACATTAGGCTAAATTCCAGTAAAATGTTCCTCCATGTTATGGATTTTCATTTTTCTCCATTATTGTCCCATTTGGAAATGCTCTCCTGTTCTTGTGTTTGCTTTACTGGGATGAATGTTTATTAAAGTCCTGCAGAAGATGAGTTGCGTGTTGCTCTAGAGACATGGCTTTTTCCTAACCCTATACAATTTATAATGTGTGTGGAAGGATTTATCAGGAGGAAATTTACACAAAGTCTGTGAATGGAAAAGTATGTGCACCAGCTGTCTTACTTAAAGTCCACCTTAGTCATTTTTTCTTTTGTAGTTTGTCTTAAGAAGAAAGGCCTGGAAGATTGAATAAATACTTGCATATTATGATTCTTATCATTCATAAAATAATAAATAAACACATTTAAAAGATAATTAATGATTTAAGCCAAATTGAATTTGAATTGAATTCAGAACAAATATTGATTTCTTCCAAACAATGAACATCCCTATTTCCACACTTCTAGCTAATTGTATCTGAACTCTGAATGTGTAGATAAACGGGGATGGTGTAAAGTGCAGGGCTATCCATATGTGGGTGGGTTTATGTGCAGAGTCTTGTAGTGTGAGTGAGAATATGCTGGTTTGCTCAGAGCACCTCATCCTCTTATCTCACGCTCTGTTTACCTGTTATGTTCCCATGGTGACACCCCCCCCCCCCATCGAACATCACAAACCTATAAAGGTGTAATTTAAAATAATAATAATAATAATAATTAATAATAATTAATAATAATAATAAAATAAAGCCCTGTTGAAAGGGAAAGCGTGGCGAAGAGCCCAAGAGGTGACTTTAGTTACTTACAAATAAAGTTTCCTTGGCTGTCCTCTTAGAAACAGGAAGTGCGATGATGTCAGTGCGAACACTGACGCATCTGCTCGCGCTGACAGACGGGTTTCTTCGTAGCCATGGAGAAAGCTTTAGTGTGAGCAAACATCCGGCGCTTATTCTCCACACGAGCAGATTTACATGATTTACATCACTAGTGTGCACACCTGGACTACAGACGCTCGTGAATGAATGTGTGGCCTTTTTCAGATATATTTAATCTCTAACAACGCCTAATGGAATATCCCATAATCCCCATTGTAATTTCCACCTGCAAAAAGGTAAAATATTGTTATATATATATTTGCAGGTGTAAATAATAAATGGTATATATATATATATATATATATATATATATATATATATATATATATATATATATATATATATATATATATATATATATATATATATATATATATATAATAACCAAAAAGGGATGCAGGGCCTTGGATGAGATAATAACCCACATAAAAAATAAACAAAAAAAACACCAAAAAAGTGTATAAATCACTCGTTCCAACAGCGAATGCAGATAAGGGGAAGTCACGTGAGCAAAGGCTCCATCGCGCTATGATTGGATATGATCGGTTAGTGCGGGGAAAAAAACTCGCCTCCAGTTTTCGTACGCGTTTGCGAATCGGCATAAATGAACAACATAATGGCGGTAATGGGAAGTCTTACTTAAAAAGTAATTAACTACTCGGCCAGTTTGACTGCGCTCCAGGCAACCCGTAAGCCGTGAAAGTGCACTGGAACGGCAGTTTAAACCCGTGCCTTCCCATTCGTGTACTCGCGCTAGATCGATGTAACTTACGTTACTCCCAGTTGCGCTCTGACGCCCCATAGACCAAGAAACAACAATGGGAGCCCCTCTACGGATATACAAATAACGTAAAATAAAAGTTGTAGCCTAAGTCTATTGTTTTATGCGTCGTTTCCTCTCATCCCTTTCTCTCAAATAAGCAAGGAGTAAGCACCTTTGGATTGTAAATGAGCATAAGCCTTTGGTCCGCCGTGCTTTCTCTACATCTAGCTACCGCAATTCCCTGCTCAGGCAGTTTGGCGTGACTGCCGGGAACGCTACAAATTCGTGGCTGGAAGTCTGCCTGCAACATTATATACTGCATTATGTCACATCAAATACAAACTTGAAATGGCCTGGAAACATCATGACTGTGTTTTTTTTACGTGGCCAATCATGTATACCTGACTGATGATGCCAAACTAAGTTGGCTGCTAATGCTATAACGTTAGCTCTTGTTCACAGAAGCGCAATCTTTGAGACTCAAGCTGCATCTCGTCACTGGTATGTTCTGTTATTAAATGTGTTTTTGGGTTGTTCTGCAGACGAGAAGCACTGCCAACATATCTTTACAAGAAAATTCAGTAGTCAAAACAATCCCGGCAATATAATAAACACGGTAAGTTTATTTGTCACAACCTTGCTTTCATACCTGTCATGGCGTCGCTCTGAATAAGGTCAGCTGCTGAACATCATTTCACAAATATTATGTTGTTTAAATTGTTACTGCATTTAGTTATTTTGGAATGGATGTAAAATAAAAAAAGTCCTCACATGTTTATATATAATTTATTTTAAACAAATAATAAATGCCTCACCTATTTCAGAACACTACTGCACACCACTGATGTAAAACAAATCCAGTTGATGTATTTACTTTTTTTTTTTTACAAACAAATTGAAAACTGCAAACACATTTGAATTGTTTTATCAATTTATATATTCACATGTTATGTATGGATTTTTATTAGATTTAAAAAAAATACATTTTAAGGAAGATTTTAGAGGAACATGACACATCCTCAGGTATTGTTTGTTAACGCTTAAAGGACAACATAGTGGATTATACTTAGAACTGATTTCTAAACCAACTCAGATCAAAGTTCCTCTTGTGGTTTGGTGATCAAACATAGAAAAATCTGTATTTGTACGTATTGTATGTGTATGTATTTTGGTTTCCATGGTCACTTGCTGTATTTTCCAATTGCAGGCCCTCAGTTGCAGCTGGGGGAAAAAAATGAAAGCCATTGACACATTTCAGTGTTTACCGTTTGGGGAATTTCACAGAGAATCGAACGTGACAGAAGCAGAAGATAAATGATGAACAAACGAAAAGCACAGGTGCTAAGAAGTTTCTGAAATATGACACAATTCTTTTCTAACTATAGACTGAAAAGAAACAGGACATTCTCTGCAATGCAAATAGCCTAGTTTCACAATTTTTTTTTTTTTTTTTTAGTCCTCTGAAAAGAAATGGATTTAGCTTGTCCATGAAGAATAATATATGTTATGTTGCCTTTTGACTTAACAAGACACAAGTTGATTTCTGTAACAATATTCATGTCGGGAGTGCACCTCTGAGGCCTTAACATACCACCTCTGTAGGCAGTTCACTTGATCCTGGGACAGAGCTTCAGTTATTGTACATCCATAGAGCAGCTTTGGGATATGCTGGATGATCACATGATCACAATATATATATATTTGTCTAAGATCACTTCTAATACCCTTAATACATGCAGGAACTGCCCCCCTGGAGCAACAAAGGTGTTATATTTCTAATATATTCTAATATATATTTGCATTAATTATTTAACTCATACCCTTTGGTTAATTACCTCAGATTATGTACAAATATACATTTTCAAATGAATCATTTCAAACTATGTTAACTTATTACAATTTATTTTTTCAAAAAAAAGTGGACACGTACTAGTAAAACAGATTTTTGCAAAGTATTTTATTTATTGTTAAAATAGACAATACAGTACATATCAAACCAATGAATGAATTTATATTGTGTAACATTATTTAGCTACTTGCTGGGGCAAAATGTGGATATTAAATGTTTTTTTATCATTATGGACAGTGAATATGTAGATATGTATTTTGCATTGTCATACCTGAAGCTTGGATAACAGTCCTCTCTCTGTGTGTTATCAGTGTGTGTTTGGAGCAGAAGGCCACAGAGAGAAGACTAGGCTCCTGTTCCTGCTGAACTGAGCCAGCTGCAGCAATCCACTGATTATCAGCACAGCAGGCACAGGAGACCAGCCTGCTGACGGACAGCAGAGAGAGAGAGAGAGAGAGAGAGAGAGAGAGAGAGAGAGAGAGAGAGAGAGAGAGACCAGCACACTGAGGTAGAACAGAGAGAGAGACCAGTGCTCACACACACACAGCACATTAAAAACATGCAACTGAGATAAAGACATGAAGATTGAAACCTTGAGTGTCACACAATAACCTTGAGTATTTATGACTCATGCAGAATGCCGTGACAACACGCACCCAGACATATATTTTGCACCGAGACATAATTTTCCATAAAATATTTAAATGACAGTTAAGCTCATTTTACCTTCAATTTCTCATTACTATATCAAACATTCTACTTTTGAGTCACACTGGATTCTCAGTACTGTAATTCAAAAATGTAAAGTTAAATGTTTCCATGATGTACATTTTTGTTTATTTATGTACATTTATATATACATTATATATATATATATATATATATATATATATATATATATATATATTAGAAATTATTATTAAATGTAATTAAACACAATAATTTGTTATATATATATATATATATATATATATATATATATATATATATATATATATATATATATATATATATATAATATATATAAAAGTTATTGTTTCTCCTTCAGCTTATCATCAGGTGTCATATATATATATAAAATATATACACACAATACAAAATATCAGAAATTGAGGTATTTTAATTGGTAATGAGATAATTTAGCATTTTCCCAAAGTGGCTTATAAATGAGGGAAAACAATATAAAAAGCTAAATCATTTTATCATGAAGGTGGCAACAATATGCTATTAGTTTACCATGGAGAAAGACAAGCAAACAGACAGAAACCAGCCTCACTGATCTGCTTCTAGATGAGGTTGATAAAATAATGGAGATATCTAAAGCATATAATATGCAATATGATATTAAGACCTTTATATCTATCTTCAGCACATTGTTCTTCATGAGGAAAAGCCTTTGAGAGTGAAAGGCGATGGGAATCTATGTTCTTCCAAACTTTAAGTAATGGTTCAATGATGTTTTGGTTTGGCAGTGGACGAAGTTTGACTTGATTCTGCCGTTCATCAAATCACTCTTGAATTCTAGCTGGAACATTATAGGATGGCGTTCATGACCCTGGTTCGCTGTTACATGTGAGACGGCTGCCCACCCGTCCGATTACAGATCTCCCACCATGTTTCACAGCTCGTGTTGCGGCTGCAGGCATCTTTTAGATTTTCCCGTAAGATAAACCCGTCTGGATGCAGGAAGTACGGATAAAGATGACTCACTGGACCATGTTTTACCCCATTGTTTTGCGTTTAAGGCATCATTTGGGCCTTGGAAACAAACAATTTCCAAATGGCTGCTCTGCCACATTTGAAGAGTTTTTATTGAAACTGGGCCTCTGAAGTTCAGATTTAGCTCGGACATGTGTGGTCACTTAGCAACTGTCCTAAACATCCCTGTTGGTAAACTTTGACATTAAGATCGTCTTTGCTGTTTATTCCTATTTGCATGAATACATCATGCTTTTGCTTTGTTTTTTAGAGACTTCTGGTACTAATAATATGGCCTCTTGCAACAAGTTGCCCCATTACGCTTTGAAAACTCACATACTGAAGAGGTTTTTTTTAGATTGCTTTTATTTATTACAAACATATTTCATCTAACAGTTGGAAACGTATAAAAAGCATGCAATATCTTATTCCAACATCTGAAAACATCTAAAAAGATACATTTGTTTCCCTATTACAATTTAATCTCATAAAGATGTGTTCCTGGGTCAAAATCTTTTATTGGTCATGGAAATTTTTTAATTTCCGCCAATCATTTTACTCTTATAATGGTTAAGATTAAACATAGGACAGTGGTTCACCACTGGTTGATTGACTGATTAAAAAGGAGTTAACACTTATAACTTTCGAAAAGCACCAATATTAAATTGATCCATTTTAAAAATGTATTTTTAAACTATTGATTTAATAAAATAAAATAATTCTTACACTCAATAAATAAATAAATAAATAAAGGTCAAAAAGCTTCACAGGTCATAATTTTAAAATAATTTATTTAATTTGAATGACATATGAACAAAAGAGGACTCTGGAAAAATATGGGTTGGTAAAAGTGTCTTTTCAAAATATGGAATATAATGTGAATATTTGTATGCTACTTTGGTTGCATTGCTGTTGTTAGATGGTCTGACACCTAAAAAAAGCACTTGGGAATTTTTTCAAAACCAACAAAGATTTTTATCCAAAGTATTTTTATTTTCAGGTTATGGCTATTGTGAATTGTGCTGCACATCTGATATTAAGATTATACCAACGGACAAGATAAAAACATGTGTTATGCAGAATTTCGACCCCCCCCCTGCCAAATTATTACCCCCCTCATTGATTGCCTAACCCCTCCCCCACATCTACTCCTAAACCTACCAATACAAGGGGGTAATAATCTGGCAGGGGGTCAGAATTCGGCATAACAGCGGCCGTCACAACAGTGTGGGATTGATCTGTCATTCACAGATGCTTGTGTAGTCCCAAAATTCTGTGACCCTATGGGCACTGTAGTGATTAGGGTTGGGAGTAAGTCGGATTAGCTCAATGCAGCGCCTACTAGGGTCACAGAATTCGGCAAAACACTGGTTAGAGATAATTCTGAGATGATCCTCAAAGAGTCAAGTCGCTGTGCATCTTTAATACAGTTCTAATGTTATACATGCAGTGATATGTCACAGTACTCAGTGTGCATACAATTAGTTTGATTAAACTAGTAGCTATTAACAAAGGCAATGCCAGCACTAACTTCTTTGCTGATTTCGGTTCCAAGATGGCAGAACTTAACCACTGTGAACAGAAGTTCAATGCAGTGTTCACAAGTGGGTTAAGTCCTGGCACCACACAACCCGCATATAAATGCACTTGAATTTGCACTTCTGTCACCACTAACCCGTGTGTGTGCATGTGCGAGACGGTACGCATTCCTTCAGGATTAGCGTAATGGTGTCTCATGTGTTCAGGTGTGTGTGTGTGTTTGCCCTGCATATATATCTGGCGTGTCTGCAGTCTCCCAGTCGAGTCCCTCACACAAGCCATTGGAAATCCCTGGCAATGTGATTCAGTCATTAGGTTTAAAAATCACTCTGCCAGGAATTCCCCTGGCCGGCAGAAGAGGAGGGTCCAGGTTTATGTCATTCTGTCTGAGACTGGGTCCTACTCTTCTATATCTGTCCTAACACATCATGCACGAGGGCTCTGTGAGAACAGCAAACAACACAGCAGACAGATAGCAAACAGCTGGGACAAAAAAGAGGAGAGTTTGGCCAAAAATGAACGTTTTGCCATTATCTTTACTTACTCACCCTAGAGTTATTCATTCCAAACCTGTAGGACTTTCTTTTTTTCATCTGTGGAACATGTTTAGGAGAATGTCGGCGCTGTACAGTGAACACATACATGATCCTAAAATCTTAAAAAGGACAGAAAAGCACCAAAGAAGTACTTGTGCGATAAGAGTCTAAGCATTCTGAAGCCATTTCTGCTCAATGATATTATATTGCTTCTTGTACGTTATGCGGCTTTAAAAGTGAATTGCTCAGTGAGTGGTGCGTTCAGTTTATTCAAAACAGATGTTCAGAGAAAGGTCTGTCTTTATCCCGCAGTACTACAAACCACATCCCGCAGTTAAGCATACTATACTACAAGTTCTTTTCAAGTATATTTATATTATGTTTATGCATGAAATGTTTTTACGACTTGTATTGCTTTGAAAATTAAGTATGAAAAACAGCTATTAGTAAAACATAAATTAAATTATATATTATCAAATACTATGGTAATTATAGCTAGAAAATCTACCCTACCATAACCTTTCAATCAATTTAAAATTTACAGTAGTTTCATAATTAAAATAGGCCTACTTTAAAAATGGTCTGCTAATCAATGTAATGTGATCTGTATGCGTATCACTAGGTGGCTATAGTGAAGCTTAAAAAGAAAAGAAAGCGAAGAAGAGCGGTAGGCTACTATTGATGACACCACTGGCTGAATCCGAAATTGCCCCCTATACTGTCTAACAGGGCATTATTTGAGGGGACAGGCATTTGTAAAGGTGTCTGAAACCATAGCGGACGTTATCGAGTGCTCTCATTCTATCCCACATTGCACTGCAGTAAAGAACATACAGCCAACGTACACTCAGCACCTGTTCAAGTATTAGTGGACTAACATAGGGAATAGTGATTGAGGTTATGGGGTCGATTTTTCGGATTCAGCCAGTGATTCTAGAGGGAGGTGCCCGTTTCATTTTAGGGGGCGTAACTTGGGTCATTTATAGGGACGAGGTTTGTAGAATTGCGGGATGCAGTCGGACACACTTTGATCTTGTAATGTTTTACCACGTTGTTTGTTGAAATGTCCAGTGACTGGTGTTAAAAGCAAGTTAAGAACAATCTGAAAGAGATTTTATTACGTTGATTGTTGTGCCTATCACATCAATTCGTAAATCAAATGTCTGGTGAGTGGTGCTAAACAGTTAAAGCTCTATTGCATTTGAACCTAACCTATCATCTAGACTAACCCATACCCTAAATCTAACGGTAGTGTTAACAAAAGGAAATGCGGGATTAAAAAATACATTTGCCATTTTTTGCCATTTTAGCTTTCAAAGTCTTTGAGCTATCACAAGTTAAGTGCTGGATCAGGTAAGCAAGTTTACTAAGTCAGAAAAGCTGTACATATGGATCTAATTATGTGATTTAAATGTCAAAATGCATTAGTTCAAATCATCCACTATGGTAAAAGTGTTTTGAGGTCACACTTGGCAAGGAACTGTGTGAAAATAAGTCTTTATTAATCGATAATCTTCCCATCATGATTCGTGTGAAAAGGAATAGAAGTTGTTGGTGGTCTAGTGGTCATTTCAGATGGAAACTTCAGTGGATAGTATGTAGAATATAGGTACTTTTTTGGACTTTTATGATACTTTTTGAAACTTAACAGACAGCGTGAATATTCGTATAAAGTTATTATTTGATGTTCCATGGAAAAAAGAAAGTGAAACAGGTTCAAAAGTGAGTAAATGATGACATTTAAAGCTTTGCATGTCACATGCGTGTTCTTCCAAGGGCACCTAATATTTTGTCATGTAGTCCGTGGTCATTGCGGCGGGCCCCTCCTTCTGCAAGCGTCTGGGTGACTGGGCTTCCTGTGGACTTATAAAAATAGCTTTTCAATGACAGCTTGAAATGAGGTCAGAAAGACGTGCAGTCCCCTCCGAGTGCCCATGCTTCTCTGTTCAAAATCCTGCGTCTCATCTGGAGTAAAACTTTTAAGACAGACAAAAAACAGACAAAACCTGTGGAGATCTAGTATATCTTGCAGGACCACTCATTCGCTCAGATAAAGCCTCAGAGGACCAGACACTTGTTTCACAGATGGAAATTCTTACTGTTTTAGGGGTTTATTTTATTTTCAGAGAAAACCTTTACTGCTCAGAGGAGTTTTATTTCAATATCACCTTCGCCTCAGATGTTTTTCCTAAAATACCCCCAAGTGAGACGCTTGTTGAAACAGAGCAAGAGTTTGGACCTATAGACAGCATTTAGTTTGGATAATCTGGTCTTGGGATCTGTTCTAGTGGAGACACATCTATGTTTCTAGAAAACCAGTCTTGCTCTTCATTTCACCTCATCGCGTCACTGCTTATCGTCTATTACTGCGATATTTCCTAGAGTTATTCATCAGTTTGGAGTTTTATAAAAGCAGAAACATATTTTCCAGTTGTAACATGTCACTTTGCATTCTCTTCAAACTGTTTTCCCTCTAAAACTTTATGAAGGAACATTTAAAGCGTCGTAACCAGTCAACAGAATCGTTCCAGTTCCTAACAGCGTCTCGCAGTTGTCAATGCAAATGTCAGTCTTGAAAAAAAGAACCTGAATATGTCCAGACGGAGGGGAACTCCTAGCTTACGTAAACCTGGAGCATTATGTTTATGTCTTTAAATAAAATATCCTGGAAAATGCTGCAAGTAAACCCACCAGCTCCAAACAAAGACCTAGAGTATTGACAGAGCTCTGACTGTTTGTGGTGCAGTTTTTTTCAGGTTTTCCCCCAGTAACTTTGCAAGACGAGACTTTGCAGTTGAGTGTGACAGACAGTCATTTAGATGCTGATCAGAGGATGTGGCCCATCGGTCTTACACGCACAGGCCCCAAAAGGAGTTTGGACAGTTTGCCACAGTTAATAATGCCAGATTATCATTTGATTACAAAATATCAAAGCGAGTGTCTGTAAACTGCATCTTAAATGCTGCAGAATCTTTTCACTTATCAGTTTTGCGCAATCAACTAGTGTTTTGGGAATTTTTTGTGATGTATGAAGTCAATTCTCCTCAAGTTCACCACAATGGACGTGTTTAACGTTAACATTTTAAAATAGTTATTTTGTCGGTATATCCAAAGTTGATCTATTGTTTTACCCTTTAAACCCTAACAAAGTTCCTTTTTGTGAAACGTTTAGATTGAAAAGCATGCTTGTGGTATCTTTCCTTTTAATAAATGGCCTTTTTTGTAATAAAATGCAATGATACTGACATTTTTAATTTCACTTCTATACTTAAGTCGGGATTGAACTCAAATGACCAGTTCCAAAAAGCTGCAAAAGAGTTTAAAGCGTGATATTTTCCCCCTAGAAACATCATTATGCATTTTCCACACACACAAGCGTATCTTTCCGAGTGAAACTGCAAGCGAAATTATGCATTAGGTCTGAATATTGCTTTTGAATGGCATCTGAACTATCTGTGATGTGTTTTCCCGATTCTTGAATGCTTGAAATCATCCACCCAGCTCAATCTAGACTTGATGAAGTGATGCCTTGCAAACGGGAAGATCTCTGTCCATTAATATTTTCCATCAGATCTTTCCTTTCGGCTTTTCCCCACTAAATTGAAGGCGCAGTTGTTCTTTTTGCCGGTGATCTCAGTCTTTCCTCTCACTAATGACGGCGTCTGGCGTGATGCAGTCGATGCGGTTACACCTCACAGAGGAAAAGAGTAGGAACGACTTTTTACGGCTGTCCTCATGATGAGAAGTCACACTTTCATCCTGCAGTGTTGAAGCTAATTTTAGGATTGAAGGAAAAATACCCATAATATCCCATTTGCTCTGCTGCAGATCCGTATAGTTACCAGCAAATTAGATTTTTCATTTGGCCACAGTAGGTAATCTGATACTTGGCCTTCTTAAAAAGTGGATTTAGGATTGGATGCACCACATGAAATTGCTCACACAGTATATTTTATACATATTAAACACATACACACATTGGTTTTTATGGGGACTTTCCATAGACGCAATGATTTATATATTGTACAAACTGTATATTTCTTTAAATTTCAGATTTGTGGGGACATTTTGTCTTCATAACTTAGGGAATACTTGACACACACACACACACACACACACACCTTTACATTTATCAATTTAGCAGATGCTTTTATCCAAAGTGACTTAAATTTAGATACAATATTATTTTTTTAAATAACACCAGTCAAATATTTTACAAATGGCAATTTTCTGCAGTTTTGGCAAATATTAATTAATAAATATATTATAATTAATATTAATATTTAAATTAATTCATTATAATATGATATTCACACAAACACACAGCATGACTTGCTATAGGCCTCAAGCTTGTATAACAGAACACAGATATAAAACTTTTTATTATAAATATATAATATTGTATCATTATCTAAATATGTATAAAGGGAACCAAATGTATGTGTATGTATTTTGAACTATAAAATATTTTTTTGATAAATTTGACATAATCTATACAATCAATTAGATTTCGCACAGCACATTTTAGTGGAAATCGTTTTAAGCAAAATTACATATTTTTGTGAAATTTAAACTGTTGAACAATAGATGATGAGATGTAAATAATGACTCGGGGAAAAGTCCTGACAGATGGCTTCTGATGACATTCAGCTCTAAGCGTACCGTACTCCACCCTGCCCGTGGGAATATGTGTGTCCCATTTGTTGTAAGCTTCATTATTTTAACTCAAAACCGAAGTGAATGAGACCAAATACAACTTCTGCATTGGCATTCACTGCAGAGAAAATTTGCTCGCATGAGCACAAAGCTGCTCGTTCCCTTTTTAAAAAAGAGCTTGAATTCACAGCTCATCGTTCTCTCGCTAATGTGTCTGTAACTTAACTCCAGATACTATTACACCCAGTCCTCAGCAGTAGCCATTAACTTCAGCAAAGAGGCCCTGAAGAAAACACCCAGCAGCAAAAACAGGAATCCATCACACTTGTTCCGCTTGCACACAATTTCCTAATCTCTGTACCAGTCCTGAGAACTCCTGTGCTTCCCGAAAAAAGTGGGACGGGCCTGTTTCCAGAATCTTGAACCTTCCCTGTGCCTAGTTTTTTTGTTAGGTTTAATGAGTGCATTATGAGATAAACAATTTTTGTGGCTTCCTTTTCTGTATTATACACTTTACTATGTTACTGTATTATTGGCCATCTTTGTATACATAGTTGGATATACATATAGTTTGAACTCCATTCACATACATACAGTATACTTGCATAGGGCAACTTATACAGCATGTCATATCTTAACGCCTTGCTTTTATCAACGCAAAAATACAGTCTATATTAAGGCCCAGCTCTAATCCACTAAATGTGACTAAGGCATGAAGATTACATCAACATCATGATTTTCTGAAACAATGTCCATTGAGAACAAACACATTTAACTCAACTATGCTACTGTATGTAATGTAACACTATACACTTCACTTCAGTACTACACAATTTATTATATTATATACACTACAGGAAACACTTCACTATAATATTCATTAAAACATAAAAATACTTTTTTACTATAGTATACTGTACTACACACTACCATGCTATGTTTTGCAGATTACTCTAAAACACATATTTCAATATTTCACTTAGCATTTCTACTATGTAATATAACTATGTACATAACATTATATTCATTTGACTAAAGTAATTTTTCTCACTCTTACTCTCAATGAACACAAGATGAATAATCACCCCAGGTTACTTTCACTCTGCTGATCTATCGTTCCAGTTTGGGCACCTCGTCTAACACTCCCGGCTTCTGACTTCGTCACACTTTTCTTTTTTTTCCTCCTTCCTCTAAAAGTTGTTTTGGCTGTGCAGCGTCTGGCACGGTCTTTCGAGACTTGAGAACAATGAGAAGAATGTTTGAGCTTTTCTCCACGGCCTCATCATTGCACTCCTTGTTTTGAGAGCGCTTTTTATGACCTCCGCTTCACGCCGCCCCAAACTCATGTCTGGCTGACAGATGTCGCGCAGTCACTCAGACGGCCTATTCAATGAAACTATTTACAGATGACCTTTCCTCTGGACGCTCAAGTGGATCACTTGTCTGGCTCAACTCAAAAAGTCTGTCCTACCATCACCAACTACACCACAAACATCCAGAATGCGTAACAAGAGTTGTTTTAGAAAGGAAACAGCTTGAAAACTTAAAGTGCAATAGCGGATAATGTAGAAACCACATGCAAATGTTATTTACAGTTCAGGAGTGTGACGCCAGATTCTTACCTGGATGGTCTGACTGCTTTCTTTCTTTCTGTATCTCCTCCGTTCAGAGCGTGACAGGAACCTTATAGCAGTTGTGTCTCAGAGGGAGTGTCCAACTCCAGTATAGACGCTATGAGTGTTTATATAGGATAGAGAGAGAGAAAAAGTGGGAGAGAGAGAAGAGAGAGAGAGAGAGAGAGAGAGAGAGAGAGAGAGAGAGAGAGAGAGAGAGAGAGAGAGAGAGAGAGAGAGAGAGAGAGAGAGAGACAGAGAGAGAGTTCGTCTGGGGGCCAGACAGGGTGAAAGTGAATGAGAGCGCAGTGAGCGAGACCAGTGAAGGGAATTCCTATTTGTAGAACGTCAGAAGTTGAGCCCTCCCCTCCATCAGCGTGGTACACAGGAAGAGGCAGGGAGCAATTATACTGCTGAAAAGCTCATAAAAGAGAGATACTCTGTTTCCCTCCACACACACACCTCAAACCCTTTATTCAGGTTTTATCTGACAAGTCTCACCTGCATCTGTTGGGGTTCTTTAACTACAGAAGCATGTAATTGCTCTCTTTCTGCATCTTTTATTGTATATACTGGACTTTAGCATTCTGCACTTCATCCTTAAACATTATGACCAATGACAGGTGAAGTGAATAACACTGCTTATCTCTTCATCACATCACCTGTTAGTGGGTGGGATATATCAGGCAGCAAGTGTACATTTTGTCCTCAAAGTTGATGTATTAGAAGCAGGAAAAGGCAAAAATAAGGATTTGAACGAGTTTGACAAAGGGCCAAATTGTAATGGCTAGACAAAGGCTGGCCCGTAATAAAACAGACAAGCTACTCTAGATCAGATAACTCAAGAAGTTAATGCTGGTTCTGATAGAAAGGTGTCAGGATACACAGTGCATCACAGTTTGTTGCGTATGGGTCTGCTTAGCTGCAAAGCAGTCAGGGTGAATACGCAGACCCCTGTCCACCGCCGAAAGTGCGAACAGTGGGCATGTGAGCATCAGAACTAGACCACGGAGCAATGGAAGGAGATGGCCTGGTCTGATGGCACACATTTTCTTTTACATCACGTAAATGGTCAATTGTGCGTCGCTTACCTGGGGAACACATGGCACCAGGATGTCACACCTTCAGGGGTCAAGTGAAGCCCATACCTTGACAGGTCAGGGCTGTTTTGGCAGCTAAAGGGGGACCAACAAAATATTAGGAATGTTATGCCTTACATATACAGACAGACAGACAGACAGACAGACAGACAGACAGACAGACAGACAGACAGACAGACAGACAGACAGACAGACAGACAGACAGACAGACAGATAGATAGATAGACAGATAGATAGATAGATAGATAGATAGATAGATAGATAGATAGATAGATAGATAGATAGATAGATAGATAGATAGATAGATAGATAGATAGAATGTATTTTTATCTATCTATCTATTACCCATCTAATACAAAAATGGTAGTGATTTGAAAAATATAAGAAACACAGATTGTTATGAAGAATTTTTTTTACACGACTCCTGGTTTTGATTAGTTTACAACTGTTGTTCATTTTCATTAATGCTGCTGATTCATTTGAACAGCGTTTACAGCATGTCAACTGCTGTATTAGGCCAGAAGGATACAAAGAGGATCACACCTGCTCAGTGTTTACAGGACAGACACAGGCGGGCAAACACAAACCCTCCTCCAGTGCTCAGAGACGCTTGTTTACCCTGAATTAGTACAGACTTTATGACTATCAACTCCTGCCTGACCCTCCACAGACACAGGGTCCGAAGAACTGGACTTCACACATTCCTCACACACTCGTATGCTTGTGTCAGCAGTGACTCTCAGATTGGCTTGGCTTGAGGTCATCCAGCATATTTGAAGGACCCTTTTTGCCTTGCCACATTTCTTAATATTTTTTGGCTTGAGTTTTTATATGCATTGCTCATTCACGTGTTTACAGCCAGCGGTCAGGGTATCGTAGTGTCAAATAACCCACAGAGGGTTTGAATTTGTCATAATGCTGAATCAGAAGGTTATAAACCATTTGTCCATTATTACTTCTAACACATGCTTGAGAAGGTTGATTTCCTATTCATCATTGTCTGTGTTGCTGCACATGTGTATGTGAATTATTTTTAAATGATTTACATCCCCTAATGCAAAAACTATAATCTACCTGAGGTTTCAAAGTTCACAGTCAACAATCCAAGGCCGTTTTCCTACATACACACATGAATGCTGTGATAAGGGTTTGTGTGTGTGTAGTTTCTGTATGTCTTATCTAAGAGTCTAGATATTGTGTGTGTGTTGTGTGTGCATGTGTGCGCGATTCGCAGACACTGAGTCAGGTTTCTATAACTGAACTAGTCTCAGCCCCTTAAAAATCAAGTTTGGTTGTCATGACAGCGGGTATCTAATTATACAAGCATTCCTCTGAGGAAACACAACCTCCTCTTCCAGACACAAACGCTCTTTGACTCACACACAAAACACACAATAAACACTTGGACGATTAGGAAGTGGAGTACAGTCATACTCGTACAATTAGGCCAAAAGACAACTGGTCTGAAACGCAACATTCTGCATACAAGAATAAAACATAATATGGTGTATTAGAGAATTAACATTAGAATTAATTAATGGCTGCCATTTTTACTGATTTAATCTCTATTTATATATTTAAGTGATTTATTGGATTAGTATTGGATTATCATTCTACTTTAAGGTTAAGTAATTCTATTTTGTACTTTTCTTTTTTTAATTAGTTGTTTATGTTTCTATATAACTTTAATTTAGTTTGATTATATATACATTTATAATATATGTATGTATGAACCAGAACAACCTAGCAACCATATAGCAATGCATTAAAAACCACCCACAGCACCTTGACAACTGCATAGGAGTGCCCTGGCAACCACAAAACATGCTGACAACCAGTGAAAACACCTTAGTAAATGCATAGAAACGCACTAGTAACCACCCACAGCACCTTGACAACTGCATAGCAGTGCCCTAGCAACCACAGAACACGCTAACAACAAGTGAAAACACCTTAGTAAACGCATAGAAATGCCCTAGCAACCACCCACAGCACCTTGACAACTGCATAGCAGTGCCCTAGCAATCACAAAAGATGTTAACAACCAGTGAAATCCCTTTAGTAAATGCATAGAAATGCCCTAGCAACCACCCACAGCACCTTTACAACTGCATAGCAATGTCCTAGCAAACACAAAACATGCTAACACCTTAGTAAAAGCATTGAAATAGCATAGCAACCACCCACAACGCTCTAACAAGCACAGAAATGCATTAAAGTCACTCAGAACATCTTAGCAACTGCATACCAAACACGTTAATAGCATTGCCCTAACAACCACAGAACATGCAAAACACCATAGCAACCACATAGCAATGCCCTAGCAACCACAGAACACCTTAAGAGGTGAATTGTGCAGTGAAGAGAACCTTAGAAAAATAAAATATAGCTTTATTATTATTATTGATTTAAAATACAATTTAAATACTTTAGCAGTTGCTTATGTATGATCTACATTTTTTTTAAAGTTTGTGAAGAAAAATGTTTAGATAAAAGTTTGTTTTTGTAACAGTGATGCATAACTGCAGTACAGTATAGCACACTATACTTTGTTCACTTCTTTATAATATTGTTAGATTAAAAATATTATCAACAAATAATTTATATTTTTCACAGCCAGTGAAGTTTGCACAATTGGAGCTTATTCATTTTACAAAATGTTCTTCTTAACCATCAACATGTTAAAGGTGAAGAGAAGCAACTTTTAAACGTGCATGACAAAGTGACTGTCATTTACACAATGCTACATATATTTACTGGAATGTGTTGGGACAGGTAGTAAAACCCTATGGAAATAGCAGGTATGTTAATGTTGCTTTAGTTTAGGGGGCACTGCTAATCCACAACACACACACACACACACACACAGCAGTAAAGCCCAGTCTGGTTGCATTTGCTTCTTCATTCCGGCTAGTCATAAGGGTTTGTCCTCGATTTCTCAGGTTCTTTCTTTCTTTTTTTCCCCCACTCTGGTTGCTATAGTAACATGAAACACAAACATTGTGGCGGCAGACAGGAAGTGCGTTTTAAACCACAATGGCGTCACTGTGGCTGCTGCTGTGTAGCGCTCGGACTGCTCGTGTAGTCTTCATGACATTACCCGTTACTGTTACACATGCCGCGCTCTGCTCACGGGCATTAATAGTATCGATTTTCCAGCTGTCTCGCTCACTATTGCTCTTGATGCCGGTCATTATGTGTAATATCAGAGTGTGTGTTTTACGCTCGGTCCTTCAGAGTAATTTGCAGCAGATTTTCTCATGGGTTGCTGTGTGAGTGAGCCTATTGCAGTATGTTACATCAGATTCGTACTACTGTTTATACATCACTCCTTTTCCTCTCTGCTTTTTTCATGGCCATGTCTAAATATACACAGCTGAAATAAACTCAATGGGACCTCCCTCTCTTCCGTTTAGACCACCTTTCCTCGATTCGCTCCTCTGCACTCTTCTCTTCCACTGACTTTATTTCCTGGTTCAATTGTGGTTATTCAAGTATTGTCATTTCTGATGATAACGATCTTGCAGGTAGTTTGATAATGAGTTTCTGCAGTGCAATTGCACTCGAGGATATACAGTAAACAGATTAGCACTCTCATCTAGCCTCTGACTGCTGTCCCACTACAGTTTGCCTCTATTTGCTCCTCTGCACTCTTCTCTTTGACTGACATGTATTTATTTTCTTATTTAATGGTAGTTTAAGTATTGTCATGTTCAATGATAAAGATCTTTCAGTGTACTCGGTGAACTGCATGCAAATATATATATATATATATATATATATATATATATATATATATATATATATATATATATATATTATATATATATATGTATATATATATGTATATATATATATACATTTTTTTTTTTTTTTTAAATGAGCCGTGGCCTAGCAGCTACACTATTGTTTAATTTCTTTATAATATTGTTTAGGTAAATATATGGTAATATAGCTGTGTGTTAATGTAGAAGGTTTGCAAAATCCATGACAAGTAAAGTAATTTTCTTCTAAAATAAAGAATTGATTCTGAACTACCAACGAGTGGTCAGCAATTCTAGTCTCAGTTCCTGTTACAAACTTACGTAGCCAACTTTTGGTACAAAAAACTTTAGAAACTAAAGTTTGCATTAGAACTAGCATTAGAAGTGGACATCAGTGATTACAAAAGGTGTGTTCGACATCGGCTGCGGCTGGATGGATGCGATCGGCGAGAGTAGCCGAGTGCAGGCGGGGAGGAGCTGCAAACAAAGACGTGAAGTCGGACACTTTCTGCTTCCCGGGGTGACGCTTGCACTGCGTTTGCAAACTTTATCACAGCTGAAGTTAAATAAATGCAATATTTCTGAAATACACAGATGTTTCAAATGATATTTTCATGCAATACTTTATATGCTGCTTAATAAAGCGTCTATTTGGACAAGATTAAAGTTCAACATATAAACCTACACTATCAATGAAGTGGGTACTATCAACTATCAGTTTTAGTTTGATAAACATGACAATATAACATCGCGACTACATGAAAAGAGGTTTTACTGTTATAAATAAATTATTTGTGAGCATTAGCGTGACATAAGTTTTTTAATTAAACACGAAACGCACGTGATCACTGTCATACGGCGAATCGGCCAATCGTGGATCAGCTGTGTCGTCATCAGAGCTTGTGCAGCCCATAGACAGTAAAAGAAATGGACAGAGCGATCCCATTGACGTCAACGGCGAAATAATGAAGTCAACCTAGGGGCACTCACTTCCTGATGGCTGAGCGAACTGCGCAGGCTCAGACTGAGCTTGACGACGTAGATGTGACGTGAGCCTCCTCTCTGACAGCTGTAGGTCTTCTAGTAGATGTGGAAAGTGAAAGCTGAATCCCGTTGTTTAAATATTTTCTCCCGTTGCTTTTGGCTCACTATGGGCTTCTCCCCATTCTTCCCCCTTGACTTTATCAGACTTTATGTCTCCACGTCCCCCCGACTGTCTCATAGACAGTAAAAGATTGCCTGCGAGCGTCTCCTCAGGTCTATACGGTAATTTCTCAACTGTGCGACAGAGTCGCGTTGGTTATGACGCAATCGTTAGCCTATTTGTACAAAAACAGCTTCTGCGGGGCGATAGTGTAAGATACAAGGTAACGGAGCCTTTTATGCATTGTCGTGTTTCTTTAGAAATAAACAATGGACAAATGGAGTCTTTAAACGCCTCAGATGTAAAGTTATTCACTGTCAAAGTGACTCAAAAATGAATGGGAGTCAATGGGATGCTAACAGCAGGTGATGGCTTGGTTAGCAATGGCAGCCCCTAGGGGTGGAACGCTTTCCGAGCGCTAGATTACCCCCCTGGTGCAGCCTCCTGCAGTCCCCATTGAGAATCTGCAGCGGCTACATCAGCCGCCTGCTCTTGAATCGCTCTCGCGGTACTTTGTTGACATACGTCACAGTCACGTGCCGTTGGCGCTGTCTCAAGTCGGACAAAATTTCTAACCGGCATGCATTGCTTTAAGTCAGCCGCCGATCGGTCTGCGCATCGCTAGGTGAAGTCGAACAAGCCTAAACTTATGATATGAAGTTTAAAGGTGCATTATGGAACTTTGGCCTCTCTATCGCTATCTGTGTTGGAAACATAAAATTGCATGTTACTCACTGAGACAAGGGCCGCCCCACTCCTTATTGGCATTGCTTTCTGTCTTCTCGTTCGTATTTCCACAGCATGAAAGTAAGATCTTACGGATTTATGAATGAACTGTTTATTTTAAAATCTTCCGGTCTACTGACATTTATGACACCCCTTCAAACATTACAGTGCTTGTGATAACCTTCGTTAAAGGGATAGTTCACTTTAAAATGAAAATGCTGTCATCCTTTACTCACCCTCAAGTTGTTTCAAACCTGTATGGATTTCTTTCTTCAGCTGAACACAAGGGAAGATAGAAGAATGTCAGTCAAAATTTGAAGAATGTCAGTAACCAAACAGTTACCTGGAGCCATTGACTTCCATAGTAGGAAAAAAAAATACTATGGAAGTCAATGGCTCCAGTTAACTGTTTGACTACTGACATTCTTCAAAATATCTTCCCTTGTGTTCAGCTGAAGAAAGAAATCCATACAGGTTTGAAACAACTTGAGGGTGAGTAAAGGGTGACAGAATTTTCATTTTAAAGTGAACTATCCCTTTAACGAAGGTTATCACAAGCACTGTACGCAATGGGTGATTTTAAATATAGAATCTATATAAATAAATACATTTTAGCATGCTTTTAGTTGATAGAAAATAGTTGATCGAAAATAATAGTTGATAGAAAATAAACAGTGACATATACGGCCCTGAGCAGTATCGGATTTAAGACCACAAGTGGTCCAAATTAGAATTGAACAGATCCGATTACATGTGGTTTGTGCTGTTCACACTGACATCACATGAGTAAGAAAATAGCTGTATTGCTGAACGTAGCCAAAGAAGAGTGTGGAAAGAGCGATGCAAAACAACACACAAATGAGCATATCATGCTCCATCCTTTTTTATTTTTTATTCCAAACTTAGGCTTATTTTCTTCAATCCTTCTGAGTGAGTGTCTGTAAATGACAGGACTGTCCTCTGACGTCTGGTAGAGTATAAAATACAGCTGTACTGTGCACTTGTCGTACCTGTCCCTCCATGGTTGAGTATACTTTGAAAGTTGTGCGGACACAACTGTGCACCCGAGGGCCAAATCTGAGAGCACTAGACCCTCACACTCCATCCACCGGCTCCCAGAATTAATCTGCACGTGAACCGCAAAGTTTCATTCAAACAGATTCATTAAAAGCTAGAACAAAAGATGCTAATAAAAAAACTAAACTAAATACCTAACCCTAAGCAAGCAACAATCATTCACTCTAGCAACTAAAAGCTACTTGAATAACATAACACCCTAGCAAGAGCTATGCACATCATGAATTTACATTTTCTCTTTATAAAATGTAAAAAGTATAGTAGTTATAATTGTCAGTATTAAATAAATCTGAATGAAACTGACTTTAACATTAATTCATTTCATTTTACAGTGTAAATGGGAAATGAGACAAAATGATCTCAGAATTAAGGAAATGAAAGCAACAGCACTTCCTCTGAATGAGCTCATTTTAATGAGATCATTCACTGTCACAATGACACACTGCCGTTCTCAGGCCTCCCTATAAATAAATGCACATCTAATATACTCCATTCTTTAATACATCTCCTAACATGCACTTCCCCTGTCTCTTTCTCACAATGATGGCCTTCTAATGCCACTCTCTCATGGGAACGTCCTTATACCTCACCCAACACCCAGTCTGATAAATGTGAGCCCTTGAATCCATTACCATGCAAACAGTCAATATAATTGCTATGCCA
Organism: Pseudorasbora parva; assembly: GCF_024679245.1. Lineage (NCBI taxonomy): Eukaryota > Metazoa > Chordata > Actinopteri > Cypriniformes > Gobionidae > Pseudorasbora > Pseudorasbora parva. Next base: position 46,015,569 of record NC_090173.1, on the reverse strand, counting down.
CTACCGCAGTAAATTATGCATGCTTTGAAATCTGCGCAGCAACATTTAGAACTTCAGTAAAGGTACGAAGCATGTGCAAAGCTCAAAATGGCTCTTCATTATTGCAGTGATCATGTATGGCAGAAAAATGAAGTATTGAGTATTGCTCCAAGCAAAAAACTCAATTTAGCAACCACATAGCAACCAATTGTGGTGACGAAATCTTTTTTTTATGTGCAATACTGAAAATCCAGAGATGCAATATAACAAAGGTATTTGGCTGACAACTCATGTGAAACCCAACTCAATATTGGGTTTAGGCAAGTCAACATTTGCAGATTGCAAATATACAGAACGTATATATGTGGACTTTACTCCAAAAGTATCAATATGAGTGATTTTTTTCATTGTTTACCGGAAAGGTGATTATGTGAAGGTGATCATTAGGGCCTTCTGATGTCATCTAGCTGGCACTGATTGTGCAAATATTTGGGGGGATGGTTTTGGTTGAATAGACTTGAATTTTGGTCATTTTGGCAGAATGTTTGCAGTGAAGAATTATTGTGTATTCCCAAAAGACAGTGCTGAGGTTGACCACCATGATGTAATGGCTGGGCTCTGGATCTCAGTCAGTATGGTTACATGCATGTTAAAAGTTTCATCTCATTTAGTTTTGTTTCATGTACACATTAGTTAGTGCACCCAAAAATAAATTCTGTCATCATTTACTCACCCTCATGTAATTTCAAATCTGTATCACTTCTTATATATATATATATATATATATATATATATATATATATATATATATATATACACACACACACACATTTGGAAACACGTAAGTGTGAGTGACAGAATTCCCATTTTAGGTTGAACTGTCTCTTTAAGTCACTAAAAGAGAGCTAAATGCCACTGACACAGCTGTAACAGAAGATTGCACTTTAAATAAATGGCTGATTATATTTAAAAAGCAAAAATCTACTGAAAATTTCAGTCATTGGATAAAAAAACCAACATAATGTAATTTATAAATTAATAATAATTGTTCTATCCTATGAGAATAGTTAAGTCCACACCGCAGCTATAACAATAACAGAAGAACAATATTGTTGGAATAACTTTTAAAGTAAGGTAGGCAATGGTTACTGGTTAAAATTCTCTTCACATCCTGATAGCAGTTATTAATTGAAGTGGTAAAAATATTAAAACATACATATATCTTCTGTGAAGTCTCAGGACCAATTTTTTTTCCGTCCTATTATTGCATTCGGTCCGTATGCAATAATAGGATTTACAACCTTACTGTCAACGTATGTTTCTCCATACCTCCGCACTCCTGCAAGCGCAGACATCATGTGCTATGCAGAGTTGTAGGCGTTCACATGTTGCATCTAAAACAAGTGGAAAATGCAGACTGCATCACTTTCTCCTCTTTTTAAAAAAACGCTCTACTACTAGCCTGACAAGCCAGACCCCCATCAAGATGTTTGGTCTGGAAACTCACCATAGACAGGGCTCAATCCGAGGGGCGGGATAAACGGTTGTCTTTCAAACTCCCTCTGCACGCGATAGTACAGCGCTACAACCAACCAGAGCAACGAAGGTGAAGCAGAGCTCGCTGACTGATTAAACATTCGCCGTATCCAGTCAGCAAAACCCCGAACACATCTTCCCTTTTTAAGAATGACTTCAGTGCTGCTCTTTGTTCTTTTCTCAGAGAAAAGCTTAACTCCAAGTCTTCCAGAGTCGCGGTCAGAGCTGATTCGAAAGACCGCCGCCGTTCGCCAGTTTCTGTGTTTACTAGAAGAACGCAAACGCAACTCGGCTGTCGTCATTATGGCCCCGCCCGCCGACTCTATACATGATGTGATTGGGCCGTCCAGATTTTGAGGAACACAGCTCAGATGGGTATTGAGAGTTCCTAGACGACACTTGCGGGCAAATTAAATTTGCTGCCGCTAGGGTGCGTCTAGATTTCTAGGCTACTCTACTACTAGATATTTATAGAAATTTAAAACCTGCCCTGTACAGCTATGATCAGCTCAGCTGTTTGTCCATCTTGGCTGAGCTTTCAATGTTGTTATTGAAAGACCGAATCTTACCAGTTGGTTCGTCACATGACCTGCGGTGTGCAGCAGCATTTTAAGAAGTTTGAGATTTTTTTCATCTCGCAGCGGCGTGGACATTGTCTGGCTATCTCCAGACCAAGTTCAATTTAAGACATTGGTCTGTGGAGTCTGCTCTGTATTTTCTACTGCACAAGAGGTGTGATCAACGGGCATAATTCAAATGACTTTGTACGAAATCGGATAGTCCTTTAACCAACCAGACCACAAGAGGCGTGATCAACGGGCAATGACCCATCGCTTCACTATCCGTCATCATGTTAAAACTGGCAATAGGTGGATAAGCCAGTCTGTGATTGGTTCCCACAAAAGTGTAACAGAAGCAGTAGAAATGAATGTACAGGTTTCCAGACTGAGCTGCAGGGCGAAATCAGATTGGTGGCAGATCAGGCTTGGTTTACCCAGTGGACATGTTTGAAAAAATACAAGTGTGTAACATCGCATGCGCGTCACATAATAAGACTGTATTAGAAGCGCACTCGCAGAGAGTCTACATTTTAAATAGCGAACTTTGCAATGCAAAAGACGCATCATGTGAATTAGAGCTGCAACTAACGATTATTTTTTCTATCGACTAATCTAACGATTATTTTTCCGATTAGTCGACTAATCTAACGATTTATTTTTTTACCCTTTGAAATTTTTCAAAATTCTGTGGCACCCCCTCACATAAGTTACGCTAGAGGTGTAACAGTACAGACTGCTCACAGTTCACTTTGTATCACGGTTTTAGGTTCACGTTTCAGTACAGTTCGGTATTTGCTATGTTCAGGGGAAAAAGGACTACTGTCAAATGAAAATAAATAAGAACAGATAACTTAAATAGAAGCAGCAGCACAAATAAATCCTATTGCGCAAAGATGAGAACAAAATAAACAATGCTTTTCAGGTGGGTCTAACATTAGTTTTTAGGTAGAGAAATGGAATGAAGTAATCAAAAGTAAAATAACCACACATTTAACTGTTTAAAATTAAAAAAAATAATCCTTATTAAACTTACAAAAGCTATTCAGTCAGGAGCATTGAGTGATGTCTTTATCTTTTGTTTGACATTAAACAGACAGCAGTGAATGCTACTGCCCCTTTAAGACCCACGGATAGTCGTCGTATTTTCTGTATAAAGTTCACTTAAGGCATAGAGTAGGCTATGACATTTTGACATACTTTTTGTGAGTTTGTCCGTTTAAGCACAGGATTTTAAAGATAACTCAATATTTGCGCGCTTTGGGACGAGTGCACAAAGACAGATCTTCTCATTCGAGTCTCCTGGCTACACGGGGGTGATGACTGTGAAAATGACTGCTCATATTCGGACGTACGGCAGCACTCGCATGCGTTTTATAAAGTTTACAAAGAGAGACCGTTTTGCCCTCGTTTTTCTTTTATTATCGCTGTTGTTGTAGTGCATACCTGAGGAGTCAGCACGTGTATCCATCGACAGAAACATACATACAGCATTATTTAAGTTACAACCCATATTAAAGATGCGTCATCAGATGCGAGATGAACCGAAGTGTAAGTGCGTCCCCGCAACTTTTGCTCGGGATCCCGGTTGGGAAACACTGGTCTGTATTGATTGACACCGCGCTGGTTTGTTTAGAATTATATGAGCGCCGTGACCGCCTTGTTTTACGGTCGAATGCAACGCGTGTGTGTGTGAGTGAATAAGAGACGCGCAAAAGGGCGGTGAGAGAACTTAAGGAAATGCAGTGCGTGCGTCTTTTAAGTAGTGTAAAAATGCATGAATGACGAATGTGGCGGCCGTTATTGATTATGTGGCAGTCCGCCACAAATTAGTCTATGTGGGAAACACTGTTTGGCCTCTGTTTAAAGTATTCACGGTCTTGGTTTTTGTGATAGAACCAGGAGCAGAAGCCAACATTACGCGAGATGAACATCTGACACGACGCGTCGACGCATTTCACGAACGTCAACGTATTTCCGTAGTCGACGTCGACGCGTCGTTGCAGCACTAATGTGAATGCTCCTCCTTGAGATGGCAAACCGTGATGTTCCCAGAATAGGATTTATGCATTTCTATGTCAGCATGATCAATGCCGAAATAGTGTTGTCTAAAGTAGCAGCCGCGATACCAAATCGGTACTAACATTTTAAAAATGCTTTGAGCGCTGTATAGCTGTAACGGTAAACACCTCTGACTGTCCATTGTGCTCACGTGCTCATCGGATGTGCCTGTGATTGGCTACAGGACTGATTGGGTATCGCTGTCGGTACTTTTGACAACATTATGCCGAAATGAATCTGCAGCAGTCAGATGATACAAGTGAAAGCTGGGTAAGCTGTTTACGTTCATTATTATTGTAATGTTTTGTGCTTTGAGACATGAGGTAGTTAAACGCTGTCTCTCCTGTCTTGCAGAATATGCTGTCTGTGTTCATGTTAAGTAGGTGTGGCGTTGGAGATGCTCTGAAGGGAGGGTGGGATCTCATGCACTCAAAGCTAACTTGTTATAGCTAGCCACTCCAGAATTACCTACCCTACCTTTAACTATAATTAACTGCTTCCACTAAAGTCAGAGTCTGAAATACAGAGTCTGTGAGAACTTGAACCTGTATGTATGTGTACATTTTAAGCTAAAGTCTTGATGTTAATAAAAACAACTAAAATCTACCCATATAATGTAATATGCTGTGATTGCATCACTACCAATCATAATCTAAAAAAAACAACTAATAATTTCAACAGCAAAAAAAGCTGAGGTGGTACTGCAAAGTTGAAGCCTATTTTTCCATAGCAAAATAGGCTACCTAAACCGTTTGCGATGTGACTCATCTAGCGTTAGTGAAATAGTGTCAGCTAAATCATGTTCGGCCCGTAAACGTCTCTGGTTACTCAACGTAACCTTAGTTCCCTGAGAGGAGGGAACGAGACATTACGTATGGGGAAACCCTTTTCCTCGAAATGCTGAAGCCTGATTGAATCACTCTATTGCTTTGCAATAGCCAATGGCGTCCTGGCAATCGCCTGATTGGCTGGCCCAGCCACTATAAAAGCGATGTCAGGCGCCAAAAAACCTCAGAATCTTTCGACTGAACGAGAGCTATTGAGGCAATGAGGAGGCGTTTCACACGGCAGTTTACGTAATGTCTCGTTCCCTCCTCTCAGGGAACTAAGGTTACGTTGAGTAACCAGAGACGTTCCCTTATCGAGTCGGTTCCTCGACATTACGTATGGGGAACGTATAAAACCCCGCCGTGTGAAAAGAAAATAGAGTCGGCCCGGTACAACAGAGCCAATGGCGCTTTCGGCTGTAACCACTGGTATCAGCGCGTTCGCCCCTCCCCCTTCAGGTCAGGTATCGGACCTGGTTGAAAACCCTGGCAGAGAGCCAACTCTGCGTTGACACTGTCAGCGTCTCCCTTGTATACAGTCGAACTACGTTGGACTAGTGAATTACAGGGGGTGAATAAGGCAACAAGATGTTGGTGCTCGAATATATAGCCGGCGTGGATAAGCGGGCATAGATAATGGGGATAACACTGAAAATGTGGTTATGACTTAAAGGCGCTATAGAGTTAACTTGACTCTGTATTGTCCCGTGCTGCTTAGACGACCTAGTTGAAACCACGTCTGAAACACGCGCTGGGTTGGGGCGTGTCTTCAGGTGACTCAGTCGTCCAATGGCTGTTCAGCCTTCTCCTCCTGCACTGACAGAACGTGTGGTGCAAACGAGGGAATATCTAAGTTATAAAATTTCGCAAAAGTGTTGTGAGATGACCAGCCTGCCGCAAGGCAAATGTCTTGAATAGACATACCTTTAGCCCAGGCCCATGAAGATGCCAGACTCCTAGTAGAGTGGGCACGCACTCCTATCGGGCAGTCAAGTCCCTGGGAATGATAAGCTAGGCGCACAGCCTCCACAATCCAGTGCGACAGTCTCTGCTTCGACAGCGGGCCACCTTTCCTGGCGCCAGCGTAGCAGACGAAGAGCTGTTCTGAACTTCGAATCTGACTAGTTCTGTCTACATAAGCACGCAGCGCACGCACGGGGCACAAGGCGCACTTCTGTGACGCTGAATCTGAGGTTGGCTCTGTGGAACAAAAAGCTTGTATCGTGACAACCTGGGCCCTGAACGGGGTTGAGAGCACTTTAGGCGTGTAGCCGTGTCTGGGCGTGAGTCTGACCATACAATCGTCTGGACCAAACTGCATACAAGCATTACTAACTGAGAGGGCATGTAGATCACCTACCCGCTTCCCACACGCCAGCGCGAGCAGCAGCGCCGTCTTAAATGAGAGCACTTTCAGTTCGATAGACTCAGCTGGTTCGAACGGTGTGTCAGATAGCGCTCTGAGCACTAAGGCTAGGTCCCATACTGGCATTTGGCGAGGGCGAGGGGGATTCAGTCGCCTCGCTCCCCGAAGAAAGCTCGTTATTAAGGGGTGTTTACCCACTGAACGGCCATCCAGTATACTATGAGAGGCTGCGATAGCGGCCACATAGACCTTCAACGTAGAGGGAGAGCTGCCATTATCCAGACGTTCCTGTAGGAAGGTTAAAACTACGGGAATAGCACAAACCACAGGGTCTTCATTTTTGCTATCACACCAGTGCGCAAACACTCCCCATTTCAGTGCGTATAAGCGCCTCGTTGACGGTGCTCTGGACTCTGCTAGCGTGAGCCAGACTCGGTGTGAAGCATCCAACTGGTTCACTCCACACTGATTTTCCACACGTGTAGGTCCCACAATTCCGGCCTGGGGTGCCATATGGAGCCCCTCGCCTGGGACAACAGATCCCTCCTCAGTGGAATTCGCCACGGAGGAGTTGACGACATGTTCATCAGCTCCGGGAACCACGGTTGGTTGGGCCACTTTGGCGCTACCAAAAGCAGAGCGTCCCTCTCCTCCCTGATCTTTTGCAGCACTAGCGGCATTATTTTGACTGGGGGGAACGCGTATTTCCGACCCGTGGGCCAACGGCTCGACAGCGCGTCCCCTTTCAGGGGAGCGGTCGTCAGCGAGAAGTATAGAGGGCAGTGAGTGTTCTCTTCCGACGCAAAGAGGTCTATTTCCGCTTCGCCAAAGATGCTCCAGACCATCTTTACTGTTTGGGGATGCAGTCTCCACTCCCCATGAACAATGCCCTCCCTGGACAGCATGTCGGCTCCGCGGTTCAAGCTGCCCGGTATATGTACTGCCCGGATCGAGAGAAGTGCCCGATCCGTCCACAACAGCAGGCGTCTCGCCAAGCCGTGTAGGGCGCGGGAGCGCATTCCTCCCTGGCGATTGATATACGCGATCACCGCCGTGTTGTCTGTTCTGATCAGAACATGACGGTCCTTCAGAAACGGAAGAAAAACCTGCAGCGCCAGACGAACAGCCTCCATCTCCAAGCAGTTTATATGCCAGCGCTTTTGGTCTCCCGTCCACGTACCGAACGCTGGTCTGCCATCGCAGAGGGCTCCCCAGCCTGACAGCGATGCGTCTGTGGTCACCACTATCCTCCTGACCACCCTGCCCATAGCAGCACCCTGTTCGAACATAGCTGTGCCGAACCAGGGCGTCAAGGTCTCGAGACATGCTCGCGTTATGACAAGGCGTTCTGTCCCTGCCCTCCACGCGTGTGATGGGGCTCTGTTCTGTAGCCAGAGCTGCAGCGGTCTCATATGCAGTAAGCCCAGCCGACAGACGGAGGCTGCAGCCGCCATTAGACCCAGTAGTCTCTGGAACGTTTTTAAAGTGACTGCCCTGTCTCGCACAAACGAGGCCAGTGTATTGTGAATGGACTGGATTCTCTGTGTCGATAAGCGCGCGATCATCGTGCGCGAGTCCAAAACCATACCCAGAAAGGTAATGGATTGGCAGGGCTGAAGCGTGCTCTTCTGCATGTTCACAGACAAACCTAGGCGCGCTAAATGAGCGAGGAGCATCTGTTTGTGTTCCTCGAGCACACTTTTCGATTGAGCAAGGATCAGCCAGTCGTCGAGATAGTTTAGCACGCGCATTCCACTGAGTCTCAGGGGAGAAAGCGCCGCATTCATGCACATCGTAAATGTACGGGGGGCCAGCGCTAGGCCGAAGGGTAACACTTTGAACTGGAATGCAACACCTTCGAACGCAAATCGCAGAAAACGCCTGTGATGAGGGGCTACCTGGATGTGAAAATAAGCGTCTTTCAGATCCACCGCAATGAAATGATCCCCGGGCTGAATGTGCGCCAGGATTTGCTTCACTGTAATCATTTTGAACGATCGTTTCGCGAGCGCTTTGTTCAGCGGTCTTAGATCTAAAATGGGGCGCATGCCCCCGTCCTTTTTCGGAACAAGGAAGTAGCGGCTGTACAGCCCGCACTCCCTCTGTTCCTCGGGTACCATCTCTATCGCTTGCTTCGCTATGAGGGAGGAGATTTCTGCCCGTAACAGTGGGGCGCTCTCTTCCGACACTTCTGTCATAATCACACCGTTGAAGCGGGGTGGTCTGCGAGCGAACTGTAGCGTGTAGCCGCGCTTTACAGTGTTGATCACCCACTCTGACGCCGCCGGTAGCTGTGCCCACGCGCTTAGGTGGTTCGACAATAGTGACGGCGGTGTTCGCTGCGGCGAGGGCGTCGTGCCAGTCGCCGGCAGAGCATCGCTGCTTACAATGACGGCAGGTGATGTGTCTGTGGTCTGACCCACGGAGACATTTAAAAACTCGGGTTGCGCCGAGCTTCCGCTCCGCCAAACATCTCCCGAGGGAGAGGTTTCGCTTATGTCGCGGACAGTAGTTAATGGAGGAAAAGAGCTCTTTTGGTGAGTCATGTAACGTTTTATTGCAACACAGTACATTGTATTTGACACAACATTTGAATGCACATTGGGATTCTTTGTTGGCTGCTGAAAGAACTCTGAGCGGGAACGCGCTCTTTTGGCCGCCGGTCCGCTGTCGTGCGCGGGCCGCGCTCTTTTCCTCCTCACAGGAACATCAGGAGCGCTGCTCCTTTTTCTCCGCCTGCCGACCCTGATGATGAGGGGCCGACTTCGCCCCGAAACGGGGTTTCCTGAACTGCCTCTGACGGAGTGGCGGTTCCGGCTCGCGGCGCGGATTCCCGCCCTGGACAGGCGCGCGCCCAGCGTAACCTGCCTGACGTTGAGCCGATGACGATCTGGACCTCGCTCTGGGAAGCGCATTCGATCGTTTGGGGAGAAGATGCGGCAGCATCTTAGATTGCTTCAATGCCTCCGTGTACTTCTCTGAAAACGCCTCCACCGCGACGCCAAAGAGGCCCTGCGGGCTTACCGGCGCGTCGAGGAGTTGCTTCTTCTCCGCGTCCCGCATCTCCGTGAGTGTCAGCCACAGATGTCGATGCAGGACAACGAGGCTGCCCATGTTGCGGCCGATTCCCTGGGCCACCTTCTTAGAAGCGGCCAATCCGAGGTCCGCTGCTATGCGCAGCTTACGGACTGATTCTGGGTCCGGGCCTTCCTCGTCCAGGGACCGCAGGAGTCGCGTTTGGAAGACCTGCAGGATTGCCATCGTGTGGAGGGCAGATGCTGCATGTCCTGCTGAAATATATGCCTTTTCAGCGATGTGAGCAGTGGCTCGGCATGGCTTAGAAGGCAGTGAGGCGGCTTTCCAACCGCGGGACGGGCATAAGTGAGCCGCGACGGCGTCCTCGACGGGAGGCGGTCTGGCGTATCCTTTTTTCTCCGCCCCTTCCACTGTCGTGAGCAGTTGAGTCCCTTGAGCATGGGCCCGAGCTGAGTGAGGGGAGCGCCATGAACGAGTGAGCTCCTCGTGGAGCTCGGGAAAGAAGGGGGCGGGCCTCTGCGCGACGTCCGCCTGGTGGCTAGCGCCGAGGAAGGACCCGTCCATCCAGCGTTTGGACGGCTGTTCAGGTGCCGCCCAGTCCAGCTCCATAACCGCCACTGCCTCTGAAAGAATATTCATCAGTTCCGTATCCAGAGAGGTTGAGGTACAGCCAGCCTCTGAAGGAACTTCCGACCAGGCACCCGGATCGGAAGCACTCGTGGACATGGCGTCGTCCTCTCCGTATCCGAATGAGACCATTTCCCGCGCTTCGGCCGGAGGGCGGGAACTATCCTCAACATAGGTGAGTGGGGGTTCTGACACGCGAGGGCAACGTGGGGGATGGGCCGACGTCAAACCCCCCGCAGAGCCCCTTGAAGGGGTTACCTGCGATCTGCCGGCCCGCGGCTCGACGGCGGCGGGCTGAGGAGATGCAGGAGGCAGCGGGTCGTCGCCGCGAACGACGGCTAGCCGCGCACGAAGGATCCTGATTGGCAATTCCTCACAGGCTCGGCAATCTGATCCTTCCAATGCCGCCTCAGCATGGGCTAGGCCCAGACACAGCACACAATCCTCGTGTGCGTCCGGAAAATCGACGGGCCCGCCACACTCGCGACAAAGAGACATCTTGAAGTTAGTAATCCGCCGGAACGCAAGAGGGGATTCGCAATCCGCGTGGTCCACTCTCGTAGCGTAAATCAACGACGAAACCAGGCTCCAGGTGAAGAAGAAAGATTCTGAGGTTTTTTGGCGCCTGACATCGCTTTTATAGTGGCTGGGCCAGCCAATCAGGCGATTGCCAGGACGCCATTGGCTATTGCAAAGCAATAGAGTGATTCAATCAGGCTTCAGCATTTCGAGGAAAAGGGTTTCCCCATACGTAATGTCGAGGAACCGACTCGATAAGGGAACTGAGGTGTGTGAAGTCGCTGGGTGTGACCGTTCCCCAATCCCCTCCCCTCACTCACAAATTCACAGCCGGCCACTGACAGGACAGATTTCCCGTCTCTCCTTTTCTCCCCCTCTCTCTCTCTCTCCGAGCTGTTGTCCTTATTTGGCTTCGGTAAGAGTGTGTGGTTGTGTGAATTGAGAACAGAGAGAATTTCCTCCTGACTGTGACTCACTGCTCCTCTGACTCACGCGCATGCTAACAAAAACACTGCATCTCCATGGAGACCCAGACTGCCGCCCTCTCGGCCTGTCTTTCAATGGCAGCAGCTGCCCTTCACTGACAAAAGGTAAACTGCAACCCGATAGTAGCCTACTTGTTAGAATACCTTGGTTTTACTACGTAGTTTGAACTCAAAATACAATTACAACTGCACAAATATACGTAGACTAGACGTAACGCCAATCAAACCAAATTTTAATATTGATATATTTAGCACATTTTGTGGTTTACATGCAGAAACATGCTTTTATTTATTTTGGAGGTGTACTCATTTGGCTTGTTTTAAATGAACAGAAATCTGTTAAAAAAAACATCATGCTCAGCTTTAAAATGCTTTTTTGAAAATGTTTAATTATTTGTTGTTTATTTTCAGAATAGGCTGACTGTTACAATTAGAGAGAAACATATTATGCAATTATGTGTTTATTTAACTTTTTAATTCTTATCTATCTTTTGATTTGATTCCTGTGTGTGTCTGTGTGTGTGTGTGTGTGTGTGTGTGTGTGTGTGTGTGTGTGTGTGTGTGTGTGTGTGTGTGTGTGTGTGTGTGTGTGTGTGTGTGTGTGTGTGTGTGTGTGTGTGTGTGTGTGTGTGTGTGTGTGTGTGTGTGTGTGTGTGTGTGTGTGTGTGTGTGTGTGTGTGTGTGTGTGTGTGTGTGTGTGTGTACACCCTGGTTGTATTTGGAATTTTTTTAAATTATACACTGCAAAAAATATAAATCACTGTTTGGATTTACATTGGCAAATGCTTAAGAGTCAATGATTGGATACTTGTTGCAGTGATTAATTATATTTGTAGTGTTATGTTATATGTTTGGAGTTAATTGGTGGAGTGTGTAGTTTAATAATTTCTTAAACAACCACGTAGGACGACCCATTATGACCATATTCCAGGATGACAATGTCAAGATTCATCAGGCATGAAGAATCATTTTCACTAGAATCAACGCCTCTGAATCCAGACCTTAAATTCATTGAAAGTCTTTGGGATGTGCTGGAGGAGACTTGACAGAATGCTGGACTTTTGCATTGTCAATACAAGATCTTGACCAAAAACTGATGGAAATTAATGTTATGCGTGTTATTTTCATTAATGCAAGACTCTAGAATAACTATTGCAAAACATAACATGCTAGAATCATAATAAACCACTGCAACAATGATCCAATCATTGACTCTTAAAATGATAGTTCACCCTAAAATTGGATTTTTATCTGCGTACCCCCAGTGCATCCAGATGTAGGTGTGTTTGTTTCTTCAGTAGAACACAAATGAAGATTTTTAACTCCAGCTGTTGCTCGTATAATGCATGTCAATGGGGTGTTTTTATGAGAGCCACTATGAGAGTAAAAAACACATAGATATACGAATCTATATTAAACCCTGTGGCTCGAGACATTTAATATTTAACTAAAATATTTACTTTAATGAATTGTATATTTTAATAATTTAAATTAATATATAATTCATAATTATTTAAATTGTAAACGAAATATACCATGTAACATTTTTCATGCAATAAAATAGCAGTTAAAAATTAAATAAAGAAATAGATGGACATTTTGTAGTTGTAAAGCATTACTAGATTATGCCCATATTAATGTGATGATAAACTGCATCTGTATGACTTCATACACCAACTAAAAACACCAGCTGGTTAAAAAAATCACTGAGCAAAAATTTGTGTTAGTGCAGAGAGCATTTGAGATAGACACTTGATCTGATGCACCAACAACAGACATTTTAAGTGCGACTTAGCTGTCAAATACTCCTTGGATTTACTTTATGCATAGTGCATGCATCCAAACAACTTTTGCTAAGATATGGAGGTTTCATAAAAAAAATAAGTCATTCTTTTGCTGCTCTTATAGTGCAGGCAAAGCCTCCAGTTCCTGCGATGCATTACATTGCTAGATAAGAATGACAGTAAACTGCTTTTTTACGGTCCTTGCCGCAGGTTCTACTGGTTACACAGACTTTACAACTTTCAGCACCATTCTTAAGTGTTTTCAGGGATTATGAGGCATTCATTTTGTTCAGCAAAAGACATAAAATCCCTGTTGAGCAAAAGCACTGATTTGTAATGGGCATGTTGATTGTCTTTTTTTATTGCATTGCAATTGCAAAATTTTATTGTTCAAAAACGTTGTACCATTTTATATAGGTATAAGTGACATGAATCGGGTCTTTCCCACAGTCTTGTGTTTGATCAGACTGTCTGCAAGATATTCTTATTCGTGGCACATCGTATACAGTATATGATTATATTGCTCAGGTTTTTAAAGCGCATCTTCAGTACAAACAGACACTCCTGTCTCCAATCTAAAGACTGGAAGATCCGCTCAAATATCATTATCATACCTCATCGGTGTAATCATGGGTTGTGGTTGAACATATTTGCTTGCTCTGAAGACAGTGCCTGTATGAACGATTGAACGTCTAGAAGCCGTGTAGAAAGGTGTGGACAAAAATGCTGTGTTAATGAAGGAGTGTTTGTTGGGTTTGTATGACAGATGATGAGAGAACTTTTTGCACAGATGGAAGGACAGAGAAAAATGAGAGCAAAAAGACTAATGTAATCTGTGAAGTACAAAATGTATATGAATCATTGTTGATTATATCATTTGTGGTGTTATACAAGCATCACTATTACTAATGCTCATTATTATAGGTAGCTTTACAGTTCAAGTAACTGTAAATAATTATATCATCAATAGGCCTTGACAACGTTGTTTTTCCATTACTTTAACACATACAAATAATTGAACCAATTTCAACTTCATTTGTTTAAGTTATACAAGCTTCAACTAAGTAAAATTAAAAGAAAAATGAGTTGAAATTACTTGTACAGCCAATTTGATTGTACTTAGAAATGTAAGGCAGCCAGTTTTTAGGTTGAATTAGGGGGAAATATAAAGGTTAAGAGGTGGGCTCTTTTGAAAAGTAACCACCTAGCAACCCTAGACAACACCCTGGCAACACAACAAAACACCAGAACACCTTAGCGACGGCATATAGCATCATGGCAGCAAGCTTTCCATGCACACACATCACTCGACCCAGAATCCAGATCGCGGTCAACTTTTAAAAAGCTTTGAGAAAATCCATTTAGACAGAGAAAAATGTACTGTACATTTTTACTTAATATACTTGTAAAATAATTGCAAGAATGACTTAACTAACTAAACATTTTTGGTTCAGTAGCCTAAAGGAAGGTACTAATAAATCAACATCGCAAATGTTTTGTAATATTTTCATTTTTACAAAATGTTATGCACATTAATAATGCTATTTATTGTGTAAGATTACATTATCAGTAAATGCTGCTGAGGGAGTGATGGCAAATTTGACATCCTTATCTTCAATCTTGATCTTTTCACTTATCGTGGATCACAGTTTTTTTTTTTTTTTTTTTTTTTTTCTATTGAAGCAAATGGAAATATATTAGCTGTCTTCTCTTGTTCACTGCCAAATTTACCCAGCTAAGACGCCTTCTGCTTCTGAGAAACCCCAGACATGTGAAACAATGTCATGAACAAAATCTACCAAACATCATTGTGAATTGACTAAGAACAAATCGTAAAATATTTCCTTGGCTTTGCTCAATGGGACTTCCTGCTGATAATGCGTTTAAAGTACAACAATAATCTTATTCTGATTGTGATTGTCACACTTTATTGAAAAAAATAATACTAATATGAATATTTCTGATAGGAAATGATTTCCCATTGGTGCTCAATGGCGGCATAGGGGAGCAACAGAAAAGAAAAAAACAAGCTATTTAACTACATTAATACTAAATTGCAAACATGGAATGTATTATGAATTATTAAGATGAATAATAGTAATGCTGATGATGCTATATATCACAATATGTGTGCAGTAAATGCATATAGCGCTCTCTTAAAAGCTTTTATGATTGTCTGCATTATGAACTGTACCAAAATAAAGGTGTGAATCCTATATCCCAATCAGCCATGTGTGAGATGAGCTTGAGGGTCACTGTCATGTGTAAATCCAGCTGTCTATGCACAAAGTTCAGTGACCTTCACAGCATCAGTCCTGTTACATCTGTTCCTCAAACTCTGTATAGATAAGATGTACGTTAGGTTTATTACTTTAGATTTGCTTTTCTTCTTAAACCGATTCGGTTCCTTGCGTGCCATCTGTCTGTCAGTATCCATCCATCTCCCAGAATGCACCAGTAGACAATATACTGCAAATGGAGCAATGACTCTTTGTGGCAACTTGCAATTTCGCTCTTGTTCAATGCAAAAGTTTCAAAAGTCTTGCAGTCAAGCTGTAAGACAGTAGCATGTGTTATGATGCTCCCTCTGGTGGTGAATGCTCTGCTATAGTCCCACTGCTTTCATAATGACCAAGAGTGCATTAACGGCGCCCTCTGGTGGCCAAGAAGAGATGTGCAATTCACACTCCCCTTTCTGGGTCACTCGTTTTTTCTTCCTTTTAAGAATCTCAGTAATTCTGAGACACTTTCTTCTTGATTTCCAACAGTGGTATGTCCCTTTAAAACGGTCCAAAAGCATAAGACTTCATCTGATCAGGTTGATTATAGGTTGTGTCTTTGGCAAAAATAAAATTCTCATTCACTGATGATTCACATAAAACATGTAGGCTACGACATAAAATGAGCTTCATTATTATTATTATTTATTTAATGATTTTGTTCTGTTGAGTTCACAGACTGATGTGCTGTGGTAGTCCATATGCAGCGTCATTTGGCTTTTGGTACCTGTATGTAGAAGTGTAGCTGAATAAACAGCATGAAAATGAAATTCTCCACAGAAACCTCTCCATACGTACAGCCTGACCATCGTTTTTCCCTCTGCTGACTTTCATAGGCATTTACAAGACAGAAATCCCATTGTGTAACTTACAATATCCATTCCGGGTGAGTTTTTCAACTTTTTATGGTTCAAGTTTTCTTTTTCTACAAAAATAGGTGCCTCTTTTTTCATCAAAAGTAGTCCCGTCGTGTCCAGACTGTTGAATGCAACACACGTAGGAATCTCTGGGGTTTGGGAAGAAGATTCAGAAATTGCTAAAAATCTCGTGCTTCTTGTTCCAGTCCATTTGGGGCGCTCTCTTTCTGGCACGCTTGGCGTGAGCTTTCTCTTTAGCCTCCGCCGCCGTGGGGCTCAGAGATAGACCTATTTCTTCAAACGGGTCGAGAAGATGGCTGCTGCTTTCCCTCGAGAACTACAATGCATAAATACACACATTACACATGGAGACAGCTTCAAAAAAGCCATAAAATGCATTATATATATATTACTGGTATACCGGTGTGTGTGTGTATATATATATATATATACAGTACAGGCCAAAAGTTTGGACACATTACTATTTGTAATGTTTTTGAAAGAAGTTTCTTCTGCTCCTTCAAGCCTGCTTTTATTTGATCAAAAATACAGATTTTTTTTTTTTAAATATTGTGATATATTATTACAATTTAAAATATTTCTATTATACTTTAAATTATCATTTATTTCTGTGATCCAAGGCTGAATTTTCAGGATCATTACTCTGGTCTTCAGTGTCACATGATCCTTCAGAAATCATTCTCATATTCTGATTTATTATGAGTGTTGGAAACAGTTCTGCTGCCTAATATATTTGATGAATAAAAGGTTCAAAAGAACTGCATTTATTTAAAATAAAAACATATTTTCAAATAATATAAATCTCCTTTACTATCATTTTTTATCAATTTAACACATCCTTGCTGAATAAAATTATTGATTTAAAAAAAAAAGAAAAAAGGCTGAACCCAAATTACTGACCATTAGTGTACAAAAGATTGTTATTACAAAAGATTTCTATTTTTAAAACATTTTCTTTTTTTCTTTTTTACTTTTTATTCATCAAAGTATTATAAAAAAGTATCACAGGTTATGAAAAAATATTAAGCAGCAGAACTGTTTCCTACTTTGAAAATGAATCATCATATCAGAATGATTTCTGAAGGATCACATGACACTGAAGACTGGAGGAATGATGATGAAAAATCAGCTTTGCATCACAGAAATAAATTATCATTTAAAGTATAATACATTGAAAACAAATTATTTTAAATTGTAATAATATATCACAATATTAAAATAATTTCTGTATTTTTGATCATAATCAAAAAATAGTAATGTGTCCAAACTTGCATACATACATATATACACAAACACACCCACACACACACACTGTTTCTTGTACAGTTGTTATCTTGAGCTTGCAGGTTTTGTTTCTTGTGGAAATGGTCACCTGTATGTTTGTGTCCTGACTACTGCCGTCTGAGTATGTGGATCGTGAAGACGTCCCGTTCACGTGTGGGCTGGAGGAGCCATTCGTTATGGACTCGTCAAAATCTGAAAAAAGAACCAATGCTAAGAACACTGTTCATTTAATGAGATCAAGATCAGAGAACATTGTGGCTGATGTTGAACAGAATATCAGCCATAAACATACATGTGTGTGTACATGTTGTGCATAAAGGAGAGAGATGCTGTGATGACAAGTTCCCTCTAGAAGACCACTGGAAGAAAACTGGGTCACCTGATGTTCAAAGACCTGACACAGAGGATTTACTGATACAGGATGAAATGCATGAAAATGAAACAAAGGAAACAGTGGCTGGAAAAGCAAGTTGATTGGTCTGGAACAACCATATAGTGGGCTGAATCAGGATCCTGCCAAATAACAATTATCCAAGAGATGTCAATAGCCTGTTTAAAGTGTTCAACTCAATTTAACTTTAATCTGAGCCACATTTCAGAAGCTGGACTGCTGGCTATCAGACAAGACTCAGAACTTTATTTTCCAGAATGGCCTCCAGCCTAGGACTTTAATGCGTGTTCAGAGGTACAACCTCTGTAGAGCCTTGAGAGGAAACTGAACATCTGTCTGTCTCTAAATGAAAAAAAAAAAACATCAACTCCCCCTCAAATCACAAGAAGAGGAAGTCAGGGCTGCACATACAAACTGAATAATAAGACTAACCATTATTAATAATTCTTGAGCAGCAAATCATCATATCAGAATGATTTCTGAAGGATCATGCGACACTGAAGACTGAAGTAATGATGATGAAAATTGTAGCTTTGAGTTATAGGAAAACAATGCATTTAAAAACATATTCCAATAGATAAATTGTAATAATATTTCATATAATATCAGTATTGTTGAGCAGTCTTGGTGAGCATAAGAACACCTTTAAAATTTCCAACCAACAATAATAATGATCAACTATACAGTGGGTATATGGACAGTATTCAGACCCACTTAAATTTTTCACTCTTTATTGCAGCCATTTGCAATATAGTTTGCAATATTTGCAAATAATTTAAGTAATTTTTTTTCTCATTAATGGACACACAGCACCCCATATTGACAGAAAAACACAGAACTGTTTACATTTTTGCAGATTTATTAAAAAAAAAAAAAAACCTGAAATATCACATGGTCCTAAGTATTCAGACCCTTTGCTCAGTGTTTAGTAGAAGCACCCTTTTGATCTAATACAGCCATGAGTCTTTTTGGGAAAGATGCAACACGTTTTTCACACCTGGATTTGGGGATCCTCTGCTATTCCTCCTTCTAAGATCCTCTCCAGTTCTGTCAGGTTGGGTGGTAAATGTTGGTGGACAGCCATTTTCAGGTCTCTTAAGTCAGGGCTCTGGTTCTGGTCACGGAGTTGTTGTGAAGCCACTCCTTCGTTATTTTAGCTGTGTGCTTAGGGTCATTGTCTTGTAGGAAGGTGAACCTTCAGCCCAGTCTGAGGTCTTGAGCACTCTGGGGAAGGTTTCGATCCAGTATATCCGTGTACTTGGCCGCATTCATCTTTCCCTTGATTGCAACCAGTCATCCTGTCCCTGCAGCTGACAAACGCCCCACAGCATGATGCTGCCACCACCATGCTTCACAGTTCACTGGACTGTATTGGACAAGTTATATTTTTCTCCACACATATCGCTTAGAATTAAGGCCAAGCAGGCCTTGGTCCCAGCAGACCAGAGAATCTTATTTCTCTCCATCTTGGAGTCCTTCAGGTGTTTTTTTTAGCAAACTTTCATGTGTCTTGCACTGAGGAGAGGCTTCAGTCGGGCCACTCTGCCATAACTGGTGGAGGGCTGCAGTGATGGTTGACTTTCTACAACTTTCTCCCATCTCCCGACTGCATCTCTGGAGCTCATCCACAGTGATCTTTGGGTTCTTCTCTCAGTTTGCCCGGACGGCCAGCTCTAAGAAGGGTTCCGGTCATCCCAAACGTCTTCCACTTAAGGATTATGGAGGCTACTGTGCTCTTAGGAACCTTAAGTGCAGCAGAACTTTTTTTCCACCTTGGCCAGATCTGTGCCTTGCCACAATTCTGTCTCTGAGCTCTTCAGTTCCTTTGACCTCATGATTCTCATTTGCTCTGACATGCACTGTGAGCTGTAAGGTCTTATATAGACAGGTGTGTGGCTTTCCTAATCAAGTCCAATCAGTATAATCAAACACAGCTGGACTCAAATGAAGGTTTAGAACCATCTCAAGGATGATCAGAAGAAATGGACAGCACCTGAGTTAAATATATGAGTGTCACAGCAAAGGGTCTGAATACATAGGACCATGTGATATTTCAGTTTTTCTTTTTTAATAAATCTGCAAAAATGTCAACAATTCTGTGTTTTTCTGTCAATATAGGGTGCTGTGTGTACATTAATGAGAAAAAAAGAACATAAATGATTTTAGCAAATGGCTGCAATAAACAAAGAGTGAAAAATTAAAGGGTGTCTGAATACTTTCTAGACCCAATGTATAGTATAGCAAATCTCAACTACTTGATTGTTATATCATCAAAACATATTACCTATCCGCAGACATACCATACGCTCATGCAAAGCAATATATATTACATAGCAACTGCCAGATTTTTTTTTTTTTTTTGCAGTATGTAACTATATTATCGCCATGCTTCTAAGCTATGAAACAATGTGTATTGTGAGAAGCACTATAGACTAGAGCACATTCATTTTCATCAAGTCTTTAACCGTACCTTTGACATGGATGCTGGTTGGGGTGATGCCCATCTTTTTGAAATGCTCATCTGTATCTGGATCCACCACAAGTAAACGCGTCTCATTACCGCCGTTCTTGATGAAGGCCACAACCTCAGCATGTCTCATGTTTTCAATGTTCACTCCATTCACCTGCACAGAGTTAATACAGCACAAGTTATTCCTTTAAAACAGAACAGCTCGAAACGTTTTTGTACAAAAACATTATTCATATACAATGATATTTATTTGGTACTCCAACAAATTTCACACAATACAATGATTCATGGTAGTATCCAAAAACTATGGTTTTACGATGGTAACATGTCCAAAACAACTTTTAAATTGAGTTGTATATGGTGAATTTAATATATGTATACAGTATATACATATGTTTTTTCTCATGAGTTTATAGTAATAAATAAAAAATAACTGTTAAATGCGCATTGGACATAAAAGTTTGTAAATATATATATATTGTATACGCTCTTGTTCAGAAAAGTAACCTGCGTATTTGTTTTAGCCGATTGTAATGTATTTAGTTCAATAAAACACATGTACTGTAAGCGGTGATGGTGTTGATGATTTACCTCGGGCTCGGACATGAGCGAGAGTGAGCTTCAGTGCATCGCCCTAAGACTGCAGAGAATGTGCTCAGTGTAAAACACACACTTCTTTCAACCTGGTGTCTAATAAAAGTTAAGCAGAAAATATGATAGCTTATGTAAGCTGTAACTGCACTTGTTTCAGAGTAACTTTGTCAACTATTGTCAACCCTTTTCTTTCCCTATTAATGTTTGCTGCTGCTTCCTTTACGTCTATGGCTGATCTATGAGGAGTGCCGTTAAAATTAATTTATGTTAATGCGTTATTAACGTGTTAATAATTAATTACATTTATAAAGCACTTTTCTAGGCACTCAAAGTGCTTTACATAGAAGGGTAATCTCCTCAAACCACCACCAATGTGCTGCATCGGATGATGCGACGGCAGCCATATTGCGCCAGAACACTCACCACACACCAGATGATTGGTGGAGAGGAGACAGAGTGATGAAGCCAATATATATATATATGAACATAAATATTTGATTAGCATATTTATGAACAAATAATTTAAAGGTGGGTTAAGTGTTATTTTAAAACCGTTTTAGAAAAAGGCCTCGGGCCGAGTGGAATAACAAACTTGTAGCCAATCAGCAGACAAGGGGCGTGTCTACTATTGATGGTGAGAAGAGCGCTCGCTCTCGCTCAGTGCACGTCATTATTCAAAACACACGAGTCACACACATAGGTCACACATGACGGACATTAGCCGAGAACTAGCCTAATATATGCTGCTTTTGCTTGACTATGGCCGTGTGTCATGTTCGCTTGTTTGTCCATTTGCGATCGTATTGTGGCTCACTTCAGCGATGATAAAGACCCGTTCATTTCCACACCGTATGGAGCATCTAAATCTCATCACTGTGCTTCAAGCATCAGCTCACAAAATGTGTCCGACAAGTAAGATACTATACTCCTAATATATGTTTGTTTCCTCTTTTCATGATCTATATAACCCTTATCCAGTCATAACTGTAATATGTCGTCAGTTGGACTGTCGTGCTCGTGTTCTATCGAGTTGTTCATGAGAACGGTTTGTGTTTTTGTGATCGCTATAACTCTAATCTTGTCATAACTGTAATATGTCGTTAGCTGGACCGTCGGCTCGTGTTCTATCGAGTTGTTCATGAGAACGGTTTGTGTTTTTGTGATCGCTATAACTCTAATCTTGTCATAACTGTAATATGTCGTCAGCTGGACTGTCGTGCTCGTGTTCTATCGAGTTGTTCATGAGAACGGTTTGTGTTTTTGTGATCGCTATAACTCTAATCTTGTCATAACTGTAATATGTCGTCAGCTGGACCATCGGCTCGTGTTCTATCAAGTTGTTCATGAGAACGGTTTGTGTTTTTGTGATCACTATAACTCTAATCTTGTCATAACTGTAATATGTCGTTAGCTGGACCATCGGCTCGTGTTCTATCGAGTTGTTCATGAGAACGGTTTGTGTTTTTGTGATAGAAGGGGTGACTTTTTTATTGAATTTTCAACCTGGATTAGTTAAACAGATTCTGCTACAGTCGTTCCCTGGGTTACGTATGTGTGGGGCGGAGCTATCAAAATAGAGCCGAGTCCCTTTTGGGTGTAGGGGGGGGGCGTGTTTGTTTTGGTGATTTTAAATATCAACAACGGTTATTGATAGCACTCACCCCACCTTTAAATGGTACTTTAAAGTACATCATGGTATAGAAAAGCTAGATATTTTCTATGGTGTATTTTAATGATAATATAGGGGTGCATTATTTTACTCTTTTAAAAGTTTTTTTTTTTACATTAATAGATTATTCTGCAATGAATCTTTAATCATAAGTAAAAGCTTTATTTATCCCATGATAAACCTGTTCATCCATTTTTGCCTTATAGTGCCCTGCTATTGGTTGCTTAGCAACATGTTTTGTGGTAGAATTAGGTGTCCAACAAGTCGAACAGAGGAGAGATGGTGAAGACATTTTACCGAAATTACAACCAAATCAATCAAAACAAAAACAAGGGCATGAGAGCCACCCGCGAGCACGCTCTCCTTCTGCTGAAGGTGATTTAATCTGAGTGTTTGTCCTGAGGACAGATGGACCGTGTGCTTTATTCAACTGAACACCATCAAATATTAATGCGTGTTGCTGTGGCCGCAGCAGCAGCCGTGTGGGTTTCAGGTATCAGTGTCCTGAGAGAAGCACAGAGAGGTTTGCTTCTGAAAACTGAAGGGGGCAGGACTCTCACTCTTTTACTGAGGGTGGAAACAACTGCAAATGGATACAAAAAAATAAAAATCCCTCCCAAAAAACTGTTTTGGTGTCAAATTCACAATTTATAGCATATACAATAGCTTTTTTTAAATTATTATTCCCAGTAATAATTGTCATTATATAGCCTTCTGTAAAAGGACACCCCTCAAAATCATTTAATTGAGGTTTTCCAGTCACTTCCATGACCACAGGTGTATAAGATCAAGCATTTAGGCATGCAGACGCTTCAAACATTTGTGAAAGAATGGGTCGATCTCAGGAGCTCAGTGAATTCAAGAGTGGTACCGTGATTCAAGTCCATTTGTGAAATTTACTCACTACTAAATATCCAACGGTCAACTGTAAGTGGTATTATAACAAAGTGGAAGCAATTGGGAACAACATCCATGAAGTGGTAAGCCACGTAAAATCACAGAGCGGGGTCAGCGCATGCTGAGGCGCACAGGTGCAGAAGTTGCCAACTTTCTGCAGAGTCAGCATCTAGAGACCTCCAAACTTCATGTGGTCTTCAGATTAGCTCAAGAACAGTGCATTGAGAGCTTCATGGAATGGGTTTCTAAGCAACTGAATCTAAGCCTTGTGCCAAGTGTAAAGTTTGGTGGAGGATGGATTATGGTGTGGGGTTGTTTTTCAGGGGTTGAGCTTGGCCCCTTAGTTCCAATGAAAGGAACTCAATGCTTCAGCATACCAAGAAATTTTTGGACATTTTCATGCTCCCAAATTTGTGGGAACAGTTTGGCTATGGCCCCTTCCTGTTCCAACATGACTGCACACCAGTACACAAAGCAAGGTCCAAAAAGACATGGATGAGAGAATTTTGTGTGGAGGAACTTGACTGGCCTGCACAAGTCCTGACCTCAACCCGATAGAACACCTTTGGGATGAATAAGAGCGGAGACTGCGAACCAGGCCTTCTCCCCAACATCAGTGCCTGACCTCACAAATGTGCTTGCAGAAGAATGGTCAAATATTCCCATAAACACACTCCTAAACCTTATGGAAAGCCTTTTCCAGAAGAGTTGAAGCTGTTATATCTGCAAATGGTCGGCCAACTCCATATCAAACCTTACGGATTAAGAATGGGATGTCATTAAAGTTTGTGTGCTTGTAAAGGCAGATGTCCCAAAACCTTTGGCAATATAGGGTACATGTACATATATACACACACATACTGAAAGATCTAAATCTTCTTTTCTTTTTTAACGCTGTGTTTTTCTTATATTTGACCTTTATTCCACACTGCCACTGTCCTTTGAACGGCTCGTTTGCTTCCTGCTTCTATGAAGCCCATCCCTCCGAAAAACACAATGGTCTTTGATTGGTTAGGTAACGCCACACCCGTTCCCATTACGGGCAGAAGTCACATCTGCGCTGACTAGCAAGGGTTTATGATGTCACCAACCCGGGAAGACGCTCGTTGTAGTCCAAACCAAGTTTGCATTGAACTTTCAGTGCTGTAACTTTGCAGATACTGTTTATGTTCAAGCAGCAACATTACACACTAACTAAAGTTAAAAAAGGGAAATAGCATTCAACCACCCCTTTAATAAAAAATTATTTGTATTGTGACGCATGTCCCGAGCACTCATCAGCGTCGCCCTGGAAGCAGAGAGGGAACACCTGTGCACACTCAGCATTGGCTGGCCGGCCACAGCTGAAGCTAGACACACACTAGTGAGATGCGTCTCCAGAAGACTCCACGCTAATGCCTCTTGTCCCTTTCTTCCAGAGAGCAGTGTGTGACCGGCCAGCCCCAGCACGAGAGCTTGATGCGGTCACCCAGCACTTAGCAACATGGAGGAACGACCAAAGCAGAGCATGGAGCACCACCAGCGCACTTCACCACGACACGCTGGCACCACACTTCTCAATAATCACCCTTTGGGGCCTTTATTGAAGACCTCTTGTTGTGTGACTCCTCACCCGTTACAGTATATAGTATAGATATTTTTTTAAAACTTTATTTAGCTCAAATATCATGAAAATATTGTATTAAAACACGCACAATTATTTTGAAGCATTATCTTGAGGCATGTTGCTATATTCATTCATTAGGGCTTCATGAGATTCACCTATTTATGATTGCAATAAGTGAAATGTCTAAACCAATGAGCATTGTTTTTCTTATTTTCATATGGATAAAATGTACCTTTATAGTATATTAAGGTTTTTCTGAAATACAAAAATGATTCATCATTTGCACATTTAAATGATAAGATGTGGTTAATGTGTTTAATCAGTACTACATCCATCTTAATCACACAAGTTCAGTTAATGGAGCTCATAAGAACACTGCATTCATTTCTGTGACAATAAAGGATTTTTTCAGCTCTACCCATCAATCTCAAATGTAAGTTTCAACACCATGTTATTTTGCTTGACTCAGTCTCTCAAGAACAGAAATATTTTTGTGCGAGTCATCATATCGCATGCCGCCCACATGCATCTGAATGTGATGGTTGGTCTCTGTGTGAGTGTGAATGTAGAAGTGAATTTAGAAAGTGTGGGTGTATATCTGGCATCATAAAAGTGTATATTGATGCATGTGTGTAAATTATAGAAAGAAATAGATAAAAGGCTATGATTCGTTTCAGCAGAATCAGATTAATTCCTGTCTCACCTCTATGAGTCTGTCCTGCGGTTTGAGTCCAGCGCGGTCAGCGGGCGAGCCGGGGTCCAGAGCCCGTATGTACTGACCCGGTTTGGACTTCTCGCTGTGGAGATTAAAGCCGTATCCTGCCTCGGACCGAACCAGGTAACACATTCTCGGTAGAAGCTCAGATGGATCTCTTGTCGAGGACTCCGGTGAAGGTTGAACCTCCTGTGACAGGAGAAATATAGACTGTTAGGCCCGGTTTCACAGACAGATCTTAGATTAAGCCAAAATTAGGCCTTAGTTCAATCAGAACATTCAAGTAGCTTTTATAAACATGCCTTAAAACATTACTGGAGTGCATCTTGAGACAAAACAATGGCACTTACATATTTCAAGATATATCAGTGCAAGTTGCTTTCAGTTAAAACAGCTCAAACATGCATTTAAGTCTAGGATTGGACTCATGCCTGGTCTTTGAACCTGGAGAATAAGGTGTGCTTACACTTAGCATGTTTGGTTTGATTCAAACGAACCCTGGTGTGATTGCTCTGTTAGTTTGGATCACTGATGAAGTGCGAACGCTGGCATCCGAACCCTGGTGCGCACCAAACAACTGAAAACCCCCCATCTTTTCAGGGGTCTCATTCACTTCCAAACAAACTCTGGTATGGTTTGAATTAAATATAAAATGTAATCTGGATCAAAGACGTGTAAATTATTCGAAAACAGGATTTGATATCACCAGGTGAGACCCTAAATCGGACAGAATTCTGAAGAAATGCCTGTTTTTTCTTGACATATGAGCTACGTTGGCCATTACAGTTCAGTCTAGGCGTCAGAGACGCGATCTCCTCGAAGCAGATCTTTAGCTGCTACATGTTCAGTAAATGTGGTCCAAATGGACTTAGATCTGTTTTTCTCATGACATTGAACAGCACAAACCACATGGATTCACATGGATGGATCTTTTCAATTTCGGATTTGTGCCACTTTTTATATGTGGTCATAAAATGTTTTGTAAGCAACCGCAGTCTGAACGAGTATGGGGTCTCTGCGGAACAAAAGTGGGCGTTTCTAAATTTGCGAGTTTCAAAAGGAACATCTGCGGAACAAAAGGCGTTTCTAAATTTGCGAGTTTTAACTAATTAACTCTAAACACCTGCAAAAGATTCCTGAGTCTTTTAAAAACTCCCAGCCTGGTTCATTACTCAAAACCACAATCATGGGTAAGACTGCCAACCTGACTGCTGTCCAGAAGGCCATCACTGACACCCTCAAGCGAGAGGTTAAGACACAGAAAGAAATTTCTGAACGAATAGGCTGTTCCCAGAGTGCTGTATCAAGACACCTCAGTGGGAAGTCTGTGGGAAGGAAAAAGTGTGGCAAAAAACGCTGCACAACGAGAAGAGGTGACCGGACCCTGAGGAAGATTGTGGAGAAAGACCGATTCCAGACCTTGGGGGACCTGCGGAAGCAGTGGACTGAGTCTGGAGTAGAAACATCCAGAGCCACCGTGCACAGGCGTGTGCAGGAAATGGGCTACAGGTGCCGCATTCCCCAGGTCAAGACACTTCGGGCTACAGAGAAGCAGCACTGGACTGTTGCTCAGTGGTCCAAAGTACTTTTTTCGGATGAAAGCAAATTTTGCATGTCAATCGGAAATCAAGGTGCCAGAGTCTGGAGGAAGACTGGGGAGAAGGAAATGCCAAAATGCCAGAAGTCCAGTGTCAAGTACCCACAGTCAGTGATGGTCTGGGGTGCCATGTCAGCTGCTGGTGTTGGTCCACTGTGTTTTATCAAGGGCAGGGTCAATGCAGCTAGCTATCAGGAGATTTTGGAGCACTTCATCCTGGGCCTCCATAACACCTCAGCAGTGCCACAGGCTGATCGCCTCCATGCCACACCGCATTGAAGCAGTCATTTCTGCAAAAGGATTCCCGACCAAGTATTGAGTGCATAACTGAACATAATTATTTGAAGGTTGACTTTTTTTGTATTAAAAGCACTTTTCTTTTATTGGTCGGATGAAATATGCAACTTTTTTGAGATAGGAATTTTGGGTTTTCATGAGCTGTATGCCAAAATCATCAGTATTAAAACAATAAAAGACCTGAAATATTTCTGTTGGTGTGCAATGAATCTAAAATATATGAAAGTTAAATTTGTATCATTACATTATGGAAAATAATGAACTTTATCACAATATGCTCATTTTTAGAGAAGGACCTGTATAATTACATCAACCATCAGTTCAGTGCTTACACAACACAGAAATCATGATAATACACACAAAATAAAATGACATTGTAAATACAAGGTTAATTCACAAAGAATTCCACTATTTAGATTTCAATATGAGTTTCCCTCATAAAAAATGTGCAATAGAGGGTTACAAATGTGGTACGACCAACCAATACCAGTAATTCTGGGAAATCTGCTATTTCATCCAAGACAGAGGATGGAAAAAAATACAATGCCACGAAGCATGTTGTTTAACAATGTAGTGCCTGGAAAACTGAAACCGAGGTCATCAAAAGAACAGAAAGATATATACTGTATGATTAATAGTCTGCCATTTGAAAAAAAAAACATCTAAACTTAACCATTACATTTCTGCTCATAAACTATTGGTAGAACACATCAGCAACCGGATGGCAAAACCCGTATTATTCAATTAAAATACTGAGCTCGGCCGTTCTCAGGGGGGTAATCTAGCGCTCGGAAAGCGTTCCACCCATAGGGCCTGCCATTGCTAACCAAGCCATCACCTGCTGTTAGCATCCCATTGACTCCCATTCATTTTTGAGTCACTTTGACAGTGAAAAACTTTACATCTGAGTCATTTAAAGACTCCATTTGTCCATTGTTTATTTATAAAGAAACACGACAATTCATAAAAGGCTCCATTACCTTGTATCTTACACTATTGCCCTGTAGAAGCTGTTTTTGTACAAATAGGCTAACAAATGCGTCATAACCAATGCGATTCCGTCACACAGTTGAGAAATTACCGTATAGACAGGAGGAGACGCTCAGAAACAATCTTTTACTGTCTATGAGACAGTCGGGGGGACGTGGAGACATAAAGTCTGATAAAGTCAAGGGGGAAGAATGGGGAGAAGCCCATAGTGAGCCAAAAGCAACGGGAGAAAATATTTAAACAACGTGATTCAGCTTTCACTTTCCACAACTACTAGAAGACCTACAGCTGTCCGACAGGAGGCTCACGTCACATCTACGTCGTCAAGCTCAGTCTGAGCCTGCGCAGTTCGCTCAGCCATCAGGAAGTGAGTGCTTCTGATTGACCTCACTTTCTGCCGTTGAAGTCAATGGGAACGCTCTGTCCATTTCTTTTACTGTCTTAGTTACTCTGTGCATGTTCCAATGAGTGTGTTTGTGCCGTCAGCATGCAGCCGCTCATTCAATGTTGTCATGACAACCAGTACACAACATTGATTCACTTCAGGAAGTTTATCTTATTATTAGTATTAGTGTATTATTTATTATCAAATACCTTATAGAAAGAGTCACTTCGTTTCTATTGAGCCTGATTTCTCAAAATTGTGCGTGTGTGTGTGTGTGCTTATCCTGAGTGCCATGACAACAGTGCGAGTTGTAGTTAGCATGAGCACTGGCGCCCGCACGCACTCAAAGGAGTGCGCACAGAGTAACGGCTGAGCTTAGTATTTTAACTGAAAAATACGGTATCTTTATCGCAAAACCTTATAGTATGCAGTCGGAACACTTTCCATACGGCGCACATCTCACTGCATCATTGCGTGAGACTTTTGTATCATTTTTGTAACTGGTCTTAACTTAGACTGGTCGCCATTCAATGCCATTATATGGAGTGTGCAGGATGTTTTTTTATTTTATTTCTGCTTTTGAGGTCCAAAAAAGAGAAACAGCAGAGTAGGTAAAAGATGACTTTTAGGGTGAACTATCCCTTTAAATGTATACTCTGTTTTTTTCAGATTAATATGGAGGTTAAAAATTCAGACTCATAGCAGATTAAAGTCAGCATCTGTATAAAACGAAAGGGAAATGTCCTAGTTTATATGTCCAAAGCAAAGAAGTTTGCTCTATTTAACAGCAAGGAAAAAATGTGAATACAAAATAAGAAAACATAATTAAAAACCAAGGAACATCTACAAGGTGTTTTTTTATTTTTTAGAGAGAATTCAAAACAGGCAGTAATGACAGTGAAGGTTAAAGGTCAAGGTCCATTAGGCAAGTCCATTAAGAACAGGAAGGTACGATCCATTATGCTCTTTCCTAAAAAGTGACAGCAAAAACAAGAACAAACACTGCTGGACAAAGTGTTACAGAAGTAATATTTACTCACCAAATGTCCATTAAAGACCAGACATTTCTGCACAGTAAAAACATTTTTTTTTTTACACATACATACAGTGGGTATGGAAAGTATTCAGACACCCTTCAATTTTTCACTCTTTGTTTATTGCAGCCATTTGCTAAAATAATTTAAGTTAATTTTTTTCTCATTAATGTACACAAAGCACGTCATATTGACAGAAAAACTTTTTGACATTTTTGCAGATTTATTAAAAAAGAAAAACTGAAATATCACATGGTCCTATGTATTCAAACCCTTTGCTGTGACACTCATATATTTAACTCAGGTGCTGTCCATTTCTTCTGATCATCCTTGAGATGGTTCTACACCTTCATTTGAGTCCAGCTGTGTTTGATTATACTGATTGGACTTGATTAGGAAAGCCACACACCTGTCTATATAAGACCTTACAGCTCACAGTGCATGTCAGAGCAAATGAGAATCATGAGGTTAAAGGAACTGAAGAGCTCAGAGACAGAATTGTGGCAAGGCACAGATCTGGCCAAGGTGGAAAAAAAGTTCTGCTGCACTTAAGGTTCCTAAGAGCACAGTGGCCTCCATAATCCTTAAGTGGAAGATGTTTGGGACGACCGGAACCCTTCTTAGAGCTGGCCGTCCGGGCAAACTGAGAGAAGAACCCAAAGATCACTGTGGATGAGCTCCAGAGATGCAGTCGGGAGATGGGAGAAAGTTGTAGAAAGTCAACCATCACTGCAGCCCTCCACCAGTTATGGCAGAGTGGCCCGACTGAAGCCTCTCCTCAGTGGAAGACACATGAAAGTTTGCTAAAAAATAACACCTGAAGGACTCCAAATGGTGAGAAATAAGAATCTCTGGTCTGCTGGGACCAAGGCCTGCTTGGCCTTAATTCTAAGCGATATGTGTGGAGAAAAATATCACTTGTCCAATACAGTCCAGTGAACCGTGAAGCATGGTGGTGGCAGCATCATGCTGTGGGGGAGTTTGTCAGCTGCAGGGACAAGATGACTGGTTGCAATCGAGGGAAAGATGAATGCGGCCAAGTACACGGATATCCTGGATCGAAACCTTCTCCAGAGTGCTCAAGACCTCAGACTGGGCCGAAGGTTCACCTTCCTTCAAGACAATGACCCTAAGCACATGCAGCTAAAATACAAAGCTTAAACCCAATTGAGCATCTCTGGAGAGACCTGAAAATGGCTGTCCACCAACATTTACCATCCAACCTGACAGAACTGGAGAGGATATTAGAAGGAGGAATAGCAGAGGATCCCCAAATCCAGATGTGAAAAACGTGTTGCATCTTTCCCAAAAAGACTCATGGCTGTATTAGATCAAAAGGGTGCTTCTACTGAACACTGAGCTAAGGGTCTGAATACTTAGGACCATGTGATATTTCAGTTTTTCTTTTAAATAAATCTGCAAACATGTCAACAGTTCTGTGTTTTTCTGTCAATGTGCGGTTCTGTGTGTACATTAATGAGAAACAAAATTACCTTAAATGATTTTAGCAAATGGCTGCAATATAACAGAGTGAAAAATGTAAGGGGGTCTGAATACTTTCCGTACCCACCGTATATGCACTATTTTATGTTTATGCATATGATTACTGCAGACTTATGCATTATGAAAATAAAACATGACTTCAAAGAATATATTTCATATTTAGTTATAAATATAAAATAGAGTATTATTTTGTTAGAGTATCTTATTTTTTTCTTATTTAAGTTTGAATAGTCTTATTTTAAATTCATGCATGCATCAGATTCATGCTTTATTCAAACCAAAAACATAATTATCTAATCAATTCAATAAAAGTGTAATATATTATATTATATAACATGATATAATTACAAAAAAAGTCAACTTTAACCTTTAAAACAATATGATTATTCCCATCTCAATATGCTTGCAAATGACACTGTTTGTACTGTACTACTCAAAAACAAAGTTAAGCGCTTGTAAGGTCAACTTCCAGATGAACGGTTGATGTTCTCACAGTCTGTTTGTTATTTGACTGACAGCCGTATGTAAGCTGATCTCACTGACTGCAGACAGAAGACCCCCAAAGGCACATTGTTTCGAAGGAAGAACAGATTACAGCATTTCCGATACTCACACGTCCGAATATGGTCATTATTTGATGCATATCAGAACTTGAGACAGACGGATGTTCAGATAAGATGTACTTTTGTCACCACAAAAGGGAAATTCTGATTTTAGAGAGTGTGTCTGACTTAAGTGTCCATATAACCATAACCAAAACAAAAATAAATGCTTTTTAAGTGCCTTACTCTACAATTTTTCTATATTCTATGGAAATAAATGGTATTTTGTGGACGTATAAAAGTTTAAGGTCTCTTGTATAGGTATATTAACCCTGTAAAGCCTGACATATGAATTAATAGTCAGATAAAGGTACTAAAACTTTAATGTTCACATAATATATTAACATCAATATGTAATTAATAATTTAAAAAATCTTTAAAAAGTTGGTACTTTTTTGTTGATTATCACAATTTTATAAATCACATATTTATGCCTCATATGATATAGGAAATATAAAGCTCATCATACTTTATGAGGAAAAACACCTCTGTTTTATTCCCTCACCACATATTTTATTTATATGGCCAATATGAAATTCTGATATCTTGAGATATTCAAGAGACTACTTACATAAAATGCATATAAATATATCTCCCAACAATATATAAAATATATACAGTGATATAATGATACAGTCGGCTTTATAGGGTTAAGCACAATAATTTCAGACAGGCGAACAGGAACACTTTATTTCACTGGATATTCAATTTAGGAGCACACGTCTGTCCCACCAACTCAACACAGCTGACCTCTGAGAGAACAACTACTGTTAGTGAGAAAGCAGAGAGGAGTTTGGGACTGGTGGGAAGAACAAGCATTTCTCTGTTCCCGACAATTCCACTCTAATTCTAAATACCTCCATTCGGCATTATGATTCTGGGCCACAAATAAAAGCGTTCCAATATTTCCATTGTCACAGCCCTCGGCTCTTCCTAGCATTACGCCTTCTTCCTGTCACTCTGCGTCCTGAGGTTTGGGTTCCTGGCTTGAACTTGGAGATGTGTGGGATAAGAATGGGAAAACACTCGGGAGAGCGGCAGATGCGGCACAAAGCATTCCTGAAACTTCCTGTCACAATAAGACGCTGCCTGTGTGTTTCAAAGCATGGGCTTGTAAAATGATACAGATGCTTCTGAATTATTGACACCAGGACCTCTGGGATTTCTCGCACGTGACTATCATTAACCCTTTCTCTGCAGGGGCTTGCACAGAGCACAACATAAATTGCACACTCATACCTCAAACATAAATTTTGAAACCACTGTTGTTTTCTTAAAACTCTACTGAATTGATATTAAGTAGGACTGAGAATTGAGAAACTAATTATAGAACACTTTAATTACCAAGTACTCAAATGAATTGGATCTTGATAATAAATCAACAGCATATGGTGCAAACAGTGTAATCTGAAGGTGTTTCTCAATGTCAAGGATGCTTCCTTGGAAGGACTGATCCTTCCAAGTCACTTCCTTCAGAGGCTAGGCGAGGCTCCTCTTTAGCATTCGGAGAACACGTAAATGGAACAGGCTAGCAAGTGCACGTCATTGCATCAGTGAAAAGGTCCGTTGGCCATCAATAACGTTATGTGTAACGTTATTTGTATTTTTTTTATATCAATACAGTAGTAATTGGTACCGGCATTTAAACGTTAAACTTTACTTATATTTACTACGGTTATAACACATGGTTGGTAACGTAAATAAAAGCATTGTGGCAATCAGCAAGGTGAGGGTCCGTGAGAGCGGGCCGGTGGAGTGATGAGCGGCAGCTGATCGCCACACCGGTCTCGGCTCACGGCAGTGACGGGAGTATAACTGGAGGAGCGTGGAAGACGAGAAAGGACTAGACCTGGACTTTATGTTATGGTTTGTTTATGTTTTATTATGTTTAGTCGCCCGCGTTACTTTCGTTTTGTTTATTATTTATTATAAAGTTGTGGAACGTTCGCCGGTTCCCGCCTTCTTCCTTCCCATCTACAAACCTCGATACAAGCATATTTGCCCCGTTCAGGCTCCGACTCCGGGAACGTCTGAAGATAGCAAAGCTGCGCGCATAGGATTGTGGGTGATTTGAGAACGTGAAGAGCGCGAAGGCTACTCATATGCATCCTTTCCTGTATATGACATATTTTTCGAACGAAGGACTCAGTCCTTGGTTGAATTCCGAGGATCCTCGACATTGGAACAGTCCTTCGTCGGATGTCGATGCCGTAGCATCCTTGGAATTCTGGCTTCCGAGGATCCTTCCTTGACATTGAGAAACGCCTTGAATCTCACATAAACGGCCGGTTCTTTAAAGGTGCAGTTTGTAAATTGTTGTGGCATCTAGTGGTGAGGTTGTGAATTGCAAAAACATACCACTCACTCCTCCCCTTCGAAACGTAGATTAGCTACGGTGGCTGACACAGGACAAATATGTCGTTGTCTGAGACAGTTGTATGAGCGACTAGCGCTCTGTAGAGCAGTTTGTCCGTTTAGGGCTACTGTAGAAACATGAGAGCTCAAAATGGAGACTTTACTTTAACGGGACCAGCGGTGTATGTAGATAGAAATGGCTCATTCTAAGGTAATAAAAACAACGGTTTATTATGTAAGGTCTTTATACACTGAAAACATAGTTATGTATATTATATTGCATTTCTGTCAGTAGATCCTCATAAATATTACACACTACACCAGTGAATCAAAAACATGCAGTACAACTAGTCCAATCTGAATCTTAAACAAATGAGCTGTTCAAAAAAAGTTCAGAACAGTGCAACTAGTGCAGTCCAGATTTCAATCAAACGAATCTAATAAACTGGTTCTTTATTGTGAATCAAAACCATTGAGTGCAGCAAGCCAAGTCAGATTCCTGAACAATGAGCCGTTACTGACAATGTTTAAATGATGAGTAGCTAAAGATACGCATCATGATTTTTGCCAAAAAATGTAATGAATAAAATAGTTGTTTAATGTATATTTCATGCCAATTAGACTGTGAAAAAAATGCCAAAAACGAGCAAAAACTCATTAAAAGGCATTGTAAACACTTTTAGAACTGCATGTCTTTTTCCCAAATATTAATTCCTTTAAAGTACTAAATGTCAATGTCCCTATTAGGAACCTGAACTAGAATCGTTTACAGTCTTTCCGATTCTCATTCCTATTTGTGAGCATTACTTCATGTGTATTGACTGTTTAGCTGCTCTTCTCACGCTTTTAGTGTTTTTTTTGTATGTTGATGATGCTCCACAGCCCCACACCCATGTTATCAGTCCAGCACAGACACACACCACACAGCAGCACCGCCTGCCGCCGTTGACACGCGAGGGTCCCAGACGGCAGCACGCAAAGCAGAGGGGCCCGCAGACCCTGATGGCTCGCAGCTCTGCAGATGGACAAACTGACACGGGCGCTTCACCCCCAGCAGGAAACACAGGAGGGAGTCACACAGGAAGCACACAGATCAGAGCAGGGGAGGAGGCTGGAAACATATACACGCATCATCTTATTTTCCCACATCATATGGATTTTCCACAAAACGATCTAAAACGGTATTGTATTTTTGTCCTAACTATGACTCAGGCTAACCATAAGTTCTGTTAAGTCCGCCAAAAATTTGTTCCAGAAGAAAAATCCTCCATCCTGCAACATGCCTCACTTTAGCCTTATTCACAAGTAATCAGTCTCCCGAGCAGAAAACATCTACACACAGCGGTGTCGTGTTACGCCGCCCCCCTCGAAGCTGCGTGACCCCTAGCCAGCATGTTGAATCAATTAGACCGAATTCCCGACCACTTGCGACATGACTTCCCCCTACAAAAACACGTTTAGCTAGTGTAACATGCAGTTAACCATAAGCATGAAAGCTAAAGATTAAACATGAGAGGATATGGACTACAATAAATGAAACGCTTTCAATATAACCCATTATGAAGGTAAATAATTATAATGCAACATAACACGTTCTGGTGATACAATTTAACCGCAGCTACTTATGTACTAAACTTATGTACTGTAATTCATGAGGGTGGAAATCTAAGATGGTCAGATGGTTTTAAGTATTTTTAACCATTCAGGGCACAATGTTACATTTAAACCGCCATAGGGTGATAACCTTTGACCTTTCCTCACAATCTGACCCGCAAGGAATCTGTGAATGTTCTCAGATTCTGTCATTTATAAAGTTTTACACATCTTCCACACTTTGCATGCTTATTTATTTTAATATTTTGACTAATTTGATCACGACTTCGGCTAAGTAGTCTTGCCTTAATATTTAAAGGTGACATGCACAATAATTACAGAGATTTTCCTGCAAAGTATTTTTTCAAGCATAAAAATTGCTAAAGATTTGCAAATGTCTTGCTCATAATTCTACATGACTGGCCTCTTTATATTTCATTGCGTTTCTTGTCATATGTGCGTAAATGCAGCCTTGGTGGGCATATGAGACTTTTCGTTTATGATTTAATAATGTGTGCATTAAATTACAAGATAATACACTTAAAAAGCATGTACTAATATTGTGTGTTTTAATGCATCATATTCTTTAAGCTTGTAACTATGAAGAAGTAATTATTGACAAGATCATAAAGCTGTTCATAAGGCATTATAATAGCTTTATAAGGCATATACATAACATTTATAGAAAGTGTTGGAAAAAGTAGACATGTGTAGATAAGGGGATGTGACACTAAAGATTGTGCAAACGCTTATCCCAATGACAAACCAGCGATACAAACGTGTGTGAAGAAGGCATCATTACGCACATCTCGTGTTGTATCCCAGAGCTCGCCTCTGTCTGTCAGGACCATGTGTTCGAGAGAGAAAGAGACAGCATGAAGACTCCCAGCGTGAGGCTGCCGCTCAACCTACGCATTGTGACCTCCAGTTACATCACATCAACGCTCTACATTCACAAGCTCCTAATATCCTCTATGTGTGACCACTAAATGTGTCAAGAATCTCTTCCGTTTCAGCCTCAGCGGAGGCTTTTTAATCTGTGGTACACAGAAACACAGATGCAAAATCATACTGAACACAGAGAGTTTCCAACCGTCACAGGTCTATTTTTGATGTTAAAATACTTTCTCCTACCCTATCTTAATATACAGACAAAAGATCTGGGTCATAAAACTATGTTTTTGTAAGAGGTCTCTAATGCAATATAAAAGTATTTTAATGCATTAATTATGTCTTATAATGCATTGTATTATCTAGTGAGTTATCGTAACCAGTTATAATAGTAGATGTATTAAAACATAACAACCAATTTCAGATGTAACAAGGAATCTGTGAATATTATTGTAACTTTAAAGTTGTGAAATTTGTAACTTTTGTTACAATTATTTTTGAATAGATATGATGCATTGTAATGTACATCATGAATACCTTTATTGTGCATTATACATAAAAGCTTTGAGTAAAGTGTTACTTCGAGTAAAGTGTTTTGAATCAAAAATACAGTAAAACAGTAATATTATGAATATTTTTCCATTTTTAAGTGAAACGCGTCACTTCCGGTAAGGTGTCCCATATCCAGAGCGTTGATATTAACCTTACCAGAAGTGGCGCATGTATATTGACCTTACCGGAAGAAGTGATGCGCGTTCCAGGCTGTTGAATATAGCGTTGTATTTGAGGTAAAAAATTATATAAATACGATTCGATTACTCACACAAACTGATCGTTTTGTGTCTAAAGATATCAATGTGTCGTCATGAGCCACAGGGCTCTTTGTGCATGTTGTCTAAGAGAGTTAAAAATTTTAGAGTTAAAAATCTTCATGTGTGTTCTACTGAAGAAACATAGACACCTCCATGTTGGATACACTGGGGGTAAGCAGATAAACATCACATTTTCATTTTTGGGTGAACTATCCCTTTAAGGTGTGGGTTGTTTTCCAGGGGTTGGGCTTGGTCCCTTAGCTCCAGTGAAAGGAACTCTAAATGCTTCAGCATACCAAGAAATTTTGGGCAATTTCATGTTCCCAACTTTGTGGGAACAGTTTGGGTATGGTCTCTTCATGGATGAGTGAGTTTGGTGTGGAGGAACTTGACTGGCCTGCATGAGTCCTGACCTTAAACTGATTGAACACCTTTGGGATGAATTAGAGCGGAGACTGCGAGCCAGGCCATCAGTGCCTGACCTCACAAATGTGCTTGCAGAAGAATGGTCAAATATTCCCATAAACACACTCCTAAACATTGTTGAAAGCCTTCCCAGAAGAGTTGAAGCTGTTATATCTGCAAATGGTCGGCCAACTCCATATCAAACCTTACGGATTAAGAATGGGATTAAGAACGGGATGTCATTAAAGATTGTGTGCTTGTATTCCTGAAATGGCAGATCTGAATTTTCTATGTAATTACGTCAGTCTCCAGTGTCACATAATCCTTCTAAAATCATTCTGATATGAGTTCATGCTCAAGAAACATTTATGATTATTATCAGTTGAAAATAAAAATAGTATAACATTTTCACGACTCAAAAACGAATTAAAATAACAAAAATATCCTTTTTCTATTTGAGTTTTTGACATTTTGACAAACTTTTATAACTTGCCAACACTCAGCATGAAAATGCCATCACATTAAATGGAAAAAAGTTCAACATTTCTAAATAATACAAGTTGCACAAGTGCATTGTCTATTCTAAAATACTAAAACTGAATAAACTGAAAACTATAAAACATTGATATAGTGAAAGCAACTACTGAAAACAAACTAAATCAAATAAAAAAAAGGGAAATACAAACTAAATCTTATTTCTCCAATCTTGGACCTGCTGGCAGGCTAATGAGTGATATACTGGGCGTCCCGCCATGGCTTTTGCTTACAGTCACATGACTAACATGTTCAATGTGAAACTGGTCTGGGCTGTGTTTCCCAAAAGCATTGTAAGCCTCTAGAACCACTGCCACCAATCAGCCAAGGTCTCAACTCTTTTGTGAAACGCAGCCCTGGTTAACATCCTCAAAGCAGACAAACAGACACCATCGCTCTGGCTTTTAATAAGCCCAACAAAAGTGGGATAACGTCTGTCTGTTTTGTCACACATCTGACCCTTTAATGGAATCTGCACTCCCTCCCCCTCCCGAACCCCAGCCTGAACCCCTCTTGTTCAAGAATGTTCCACAAATGCGCACATCTGGACTCGACACAGTTGCCCCTCGTCTCTCAGCGGGAACATGGGGGGATAATGAGGAGGAGCTTTGAGAGAAAGAAGCCGTGAGGTACAGCGGTGAGCAGAAACAACATAGAAACCACAACCAAACCAGAACTAATGTTTAAAGCATCCGTGTGAGAGTCTGCAAACCAAAAGTATGCTAAGCTACAGTGGTACCAGACAGCATTGGCTACTTAAAGCGATAGTTCCCCCAAAGAGAACATTTACTCATCCTCATGCTGTTCTGTTGTTCCAAACCTCTATACTGTCTTTTGTCTGTCTGTCTGTCTGTCTGCCCACCCGTCCATCCATCCATCCATCCATCCATCCATCCATCCATCCATCCATCCATCCATCCATCCATCCATCCATCCATCCATCCATCCATCCATCCATCCATCCATCCATCCATCCCTGGTCCATCCATCAATCCATCCATCCCTGGTCTGTCTGTCTGTCTGTCTGTCTGTCTATCTATCTATCTATCTATCTATCTATCTATCTATCTATCTATCTATCTATCTATCTATCTATCTATCTATCTATCTATCTATCTATCTATCTATCTATCCATCCATCCATCCATCCATCCATCCATCCATCCATCCATCCATCCATCCATCCATCCATCCATCCCTGGTCCGTCCGTCCATCCATCCATCCATCCATCCATCCATCCATCCATCCATCCATCCATCCATCCATCCATCCATCCATCCCTGGTCCATCCGTCCATCCATCCATCCATCCATCCATCCATCCATCCATCCATCCATCCATCCATCCATCCATCCATCCATCCATCCATCCATCCATCCATCCCTGGTCTGTCTGTCTGTCTATCTGTGTCCGTCCGTCCGTCCGTCCGTCCATCCATCCATCCATCCATCCATCCATCCATCCATCCATCCATCTAATATATCTAGACATAATATATTAAATGTTTTCTATAAAATACAAATAATAATGAAAACAAAAAATGGGGTGAATTTAGATTTCGTTCTGACTTAACAGCACTATCTCAGTGCACTAACACTAATTATAAAACTTTAAGCAGCTAAACTTTACAAAGGTCTAGTTTCATAAGACTGTTTCACTTCAGGCATCATAACAAACATATTTATCCAAAACAAATGAATCCAAACAGCAGAAAAGCAGCCAAGCTGTGATGAGTTAAACCACAAACTCTCACAGAAACAGAGCACAGAGGTTAAGCAAAACAATACTGGATCACATAAGAATCATTTTATAAGGTGAAACTGCATACCAGTGTGTTGAAATTGAACACATATAACTTTCTGTTAGTTTCCATGGAAATATGGAGCCAAAATTGCCTTTGAGAGCAGGTTTGGCTGGTACTTGCCCACAGGGATATTAGCGATTCAAAAGTCCACTAATGAACCAACCACACTGAGTGATGTTCAAGTATTCATACACGTCAACTACAGAGACATGCAAACATGCACACATTGTGCTCTGAATGTCATATGAACCTTTACCTGCATGTCTGAGTTCAGACATACAGGTCTGCCTTTCCCATGATGCTTGAGTTTCACTCTCGTGGACGTTAATATATACAGGTGATCTGTATTCGATTACTATCGAGGCCACAGTTCATCCTCAACTCAGAATCAAGCACTCAAAAATTCATTCATATGTTTGTTTAGACAGATGTGTCTAAACAAGTGGCAGATGGTTTCATTTATGCCAGCGCAAAAACTATGCTTGAAAAACAGGCAGGGGAAAAAAGGTTCGAGAACCGGAGACATTGGGATCCGTTTCGATCTCTCGCGTTGAAAACATCACAAGCTTGTGTGGAAGTAGGTCAGTCCAGCAGCGTTCCAGATCTCACGTTCTCTGACCCAGATGACTGTCAACACCCCAGGACGGGCTAAGTGTGTTTAACTTTCTTAAACAGCCTCGTTCAACTACATGAACTTTGCTTGTAAGCTCCATGAAAAAAAAGTGGATTGGGGGTACAGGACATTATTCTCAAATCCACGTTAAAGGGATATTTAACCCCAGAATGGAAATGCTGTATTCATTTACTCACCCTCATATCATTCCAAACATGCATGCATGAGTCATTTGTTTCTGTGGATGCCAAGAGATTTTGTCTGTTCAATGAATGTCAATGTGGTCCAAAACTACTGGGTTCATCCTACTGACTTTAATAGTACGGTAATTTTTCAAAACATCTTTTTTTTTTTTTTTTTGTTCCACAAAAAGAAGAAAGAAGAGACTAACGAGTAAAAGACGTAATTTTCCTTTTTACCTGCACAGTTCCTTTAAGACTCACCTAATTAATCATACAAATTCAGTAGAATGCACTAGCGACAGCATTGTGATGGTGAGTTAACAGAAAATGTGAAAATACAGTAAAGGTACATGTGCTGTCATTGAGCTGAAGTGTAATGTAACCGGTTCAGATTGTTTTTTTGCATGTGACAGTGATTTGAACAATTCAACAGATATTTAGGGTCAAAAATCAAAGCCAATATCAATCAGCT
The DNA here is from genome assembly GCF_024679245.1 of Pseudorasbora parva. Classification (NCBI taxonomy): domain Eukaryota; kingdom Metazoa; phylum Chordata; class Actinopteri; order Cypriniformes; family Gobionidae; genus Pseudorasbora; species Pseudorasbora parva. The sequence goes on along the minus strand of NC_090173.1, from coordinate 45,973,939 downwards.
AAGGAGGGGAATGAGGCAGTTTTAGTTTCTGACTGCTTGTTCGGTTTGCTCTTTTATGAACATTAGTAGATTGTGAAATGCCCGCACATCTTGAGAACAGCTTCAGATGATCATGCAATTCTTCCATAAGAGCAACAGCTGGAGAAAGAGCTACTCTGGAAAACAGGGAGAAATAACCACGCTAAAATCTTCAAATATTTATAAAGTGCTATGGAAGATCTGTACAATGGAGCTGCTGGACCAGTATTAACAAATCGCTCCTTGTAACTTTTCATAGAGCTCCTTGAAGGAAAAAATGAAAGGGAAAAGGAAAGATGTAAAGAGTCCAAACATCCTTCTCGGGTTGCTGAATCTGACAATTTGCTGAGTATGAAAAAAAAAGAGAGAAAGTATTATGGCCAATAAAAATAAGCAGGCACTTTACTCTGGAGGGGATTTAAATATATATTTCAGCACAGCCTTCTTAACAAACTTCTCAAAACTTTAGGTAAAAAAAACAAATAAAAGAAACAAATAAGAAATAAACAAAAGAACAACCTGTAAAAACACTAAATAAAACACTAAAACAAGCAAACAATAAACAAACGGTAATCACAAAACAATAAATAAAAACAACATAAACAAAAGAGTAAACAACACTAAAACAATAAATAAAAACACAAATAAAAGAAACGAATAAACAGTAAAACAAGCAATAAAACAATAAGTAAAAGAACAAATAATAAATAAACAGTAAAACACAAACAATAAATAGAAAACAAACAAGAGTAAACAACACTAAAACAATAAATAAATCATCAAATAAAAGAAACGAATAAACAGTAAAACAAGCAATAAAACAATAAATAAAAGAACAAATAATAAATAAACCAAAGAATAAAAAGTCAAACACTAAATAAACAACAAAACAAACAAAACCAACAGAAAACACAAACAATAAATAAAATATAAACAACAAACAAAACAAAACAAACAAACAAACAAACAAACAAACAAACGCTTTTAAGGACTATCTAGTTGGAGTCACCAGTTTTCCAGATTAGTGTCATCAAAACTTTGATGTGTGTTTGATGTGCAGAACTTTGTGCAGATTGTGCTATGTCGTAACTGATATCTGTGAATTTACGTTTGTACAGACACAGATTCTGATTCCATAAGTCTATATTTCACTCCGTAAGGACCAGCAGTCTGATTCACACAAACCGTCTTCAAATGCCACGAGTTGAAGGTTTTTTACCCCTTCCTAGGACCCCTTCCTTTATGGCTCAGGACTCCCATATCACCTCAAACACACACATGACTCCTCTGCTTCCAAAGACAGCCTCTATTTCCTGCCCGAGGAGCTTTCTAAAGTCCTTATGCTTCCTAATGTGCTAATTTCTGATGTCAGTGCCATCCTGGAGACGGTGGATTTGGTCATGTGACCCTGGGTCTAGTTGTCGCACAGAGAAGTAGAAATCAGAAAAACCTGTTTTTAAGACAATGAGATATTTTTCATAAATTGCTGGTGGTCACATACAATATATCTGATTTGTTGTCATTTTATGAATGGTAGTGTAGGTGATCCACAAAAACGGCACAACTATTTAGAATTTAAATATCTGAATTGTTAAAGTGGCTATGTCTAACCAACAAAGAAAAATTATAAAAGATGATAGCTACTAATTATCACATAAGAGCAGCCTCAAATATGACCCAGCGCTGTAAAGCGAGAGTTTCAGAAGACAACATTTATGGCAGGGCGACAATTCAAAAACCTCTCGTCTCCAAGAACAACACACAAAGGCGGATAATTTACATTAGAGGCACCAAACCTGGAACCCTGAGCAATGGTCTGATGGGAGTTTGGTTTCATGAGTCATCACTTTCCTACAGACTATACCGGCATCTGGAGAAAGTCAAGGGATGGTTAAAACACGACCAACTGTTAAACACTCAGAGGAATCATCAAGTCCAATGATAGGTCTGTATGGGAAATACTATCAACCAAATTTGAGGCCACTGGACAGGAAGACGTCCCTCAAGATTGTTCCCACATACACATTTAAGACTTAACACAGTCTTACAATGAAGATCAGGATATGGCTTTTCCAATCACCATATCCAAAAACTGTCATTATGGGAAATTTTGGAGCAGAGCATTTCCATGGCCTTCAGAAAACAGGAGGTTCTTCGTAAAGAACGGGGCAATATGCATGGAATATTTATTACACAAATTAATGTTGGAATTAGAACCAAAACAGGTTTTATAGCTCGATTAGAACATGGTAAAGTTCTACAAAGAACTTGTTATTCTCTAGTTCTGTCCTTTAAAGAACACAGAACTGAAAACATTGATCTGAAGAACCAAATGGAACCTTTTTTGATCTACGAAATAAAGCGACTTAAGAACCACAAGCAATTCAAACAACGTCAAGAAAATCTCAGAGTCGACACAAAATCACACCATTCTTTGGAATTTAGAATATGACTGAAATGTTCTTGACAGAGTTTGAATTACTCTTGGTTCTTGAGTTGCTTTATGGTACATGATGAAATAAGGCATTTTTACTACATTCAACCATCATTTTCCCAAGGTTTCTCTTTGTATTTGATTAATCTTCATTGGCTCGTATTGAAAAGGAATCGGAATATGCAAGTAAAATCAAGTGCGAAGGGCTCAGTAAATGCCGTCCGATGGCGAGCTCTGCTCTGCTCATCCTCTGATGGATTCAGAAACAGTTTCAATGCATCTCGCTGCTTTGATCATTTGGCTTCTGCGATGTTAACTAATTTACTGTCATAAGTCAGTATTATCACACACATAGCTGTTACACACCCACCCTCTCACACGCTCTGTCTTTCCCACTCGACAACATCTGAAACAGCACTGGGTTATGTAAACCCATTTGGAAAGTGGGCTGTAAGTGAGAGCAGATGTTGGATGTATGCATTAGGCTCCGGAAAAGACAAATATATGATTTAAGACTTTACACAAATATTGCATTTACAGACCTAATGATGGCCATTTTTTGCCATGTGATATCTTCAAACATGATCTACATTTGCTTGTCGCTTCTCTTCCTTGTTATATGCACATGTTCAATAAGCACACTTTTGAACCAGCCCGACCCTAAGTATTACACTTCAGCAAGTCAATTGTAAAGCAATGTTTGTGGAGAGATGTGCTAGTACTTCTTTGTGAGATAAAAGCGGAGCAATTTTGCCTGAAAACAATACAAAAAGTACAAGTATTTGAGACTGAGGCTTTTGAAAACCACATAGTAATGTGAACATTTCGAAAACCGTAGTAACTGCATAGCATCACTTGTTCTTGAAAATGTTAAGTTGTTATTTACGCAAACCAAAAAGTAATTTGCTTCAAGAAAAATTTGTATCAATACATGTAGTGTTGATGCATCAAGGTCCGAGCATACACGGAATAATAACTGAAGAATCTTTTATGGTTTTTAAAGGCCAAAATCCAAGAGCAATTTTCCTGAATATATAGCACCATGGGAAACCCGGTCATGGCCCTCCTGGAGAAGCTCATCTCACATGCACACTTACTGCAAAACAATTACAGCGACACACTTGGACGCCGACCAACCATGACAGAGCCAACAAGATAGTATCTGAGCTACAAACAAAGTCACTGAACACGATATTATTTCAAACCCATTAATCCATAATTACGTCAGCGTATACATTATGACCAAACACATTTTCTCTGGTACACAATTGGAAAAACTAACTGATAACCTCTAAATAAACTGTCTGTTAACATCTATGAGAACTGTATCCAACTCTGGTGACGTCACTCAGTCCAGCTGTCCCAGATGTTCAACCTATTTATGATGCAATGAGCTTTATTTACATTTTAGTCAAGGGAAAAGGGCCAACATATCAATGTGGCTTAATCAAAAGGTTATACACTCTTAAGGCTATTTCACCGTGCGTCACTTCTCAGACACCGCATGACCTGGCAAACACAGATTCGACAAAAACAAGGGCCGACCAATGGCAACAGATGCCGACAAGGGTAACACACTGATCCGACAAAACTAGAGATGCTCTGACATATTGGCCAATAATCGCTATCTGTCAATACAAGCAATTATTTTCACATGATCGGAGCTGATTATATCCTGTCAATCAAAAGGGTGGCAGAAAACGTGTCAGAAGCTTTTAGGGCTGTCAAAGTTAACACAACAATAACGCATTAACAGTTAAAAAAATTGCGAGGTTAAAGCAGGCTCTATTTGACCCAACTGTAGTTCAAGCCAGGGTTGCCAGGTCTGCAGTTTATCCCTATATTAAACATTATTTGTAGTCCCCGCCATTTAATAATCATGTTTCTGATAAGAAACAAGTCTCAGGTTCCACATTTTCAAATGATATGATACAATTCAAACAATAAATGCAATTTTGACACTCTTTAATTTGTCAGATTGCTGTAGTGCCTCAGTTCAAAAGGCAGCGCAAGAGTGTGAAAAGTTACAGCGTGAAAAAACACGCATGAACATCAGAAGGTACGTTGTAAGATACATCACAACTTGCCAAAATTAATCATGTCTCATGTAATCGCTCAATCAGTGTTTCAACCGTGGAAACACGACAATAAAACAGCTTGTGAACAATGGATGACTTTCCTGAGGTAAATGTAAGTGACATTGTTCACAATTCGTTAGTAAGCAATAAAGAAACACTAGAGATAATCTTATTTTCTATTAATTATTTATGTATGCTTGAATAAAATTGTCATGAATATAAGTGTTTATTAAACCACCTTATATGCAACCGACAAACTGAATCGGAATTGGAAATGTGAACTGGCCTTTAAAATCAAAGGTCCTTTATTGGCTTCCATGAAGAACCTTTAACATCAAATGGAACCTTTCCATTCCAGTGGGAAATGTGTTTTAGATTATTAAAATGTTCTTTACGTGATTCTTTTAGGAACGGTTCTAGACAGATAGTGAATGGACCCACACACCTTCTTAGCAGCTCGTGACGGAGGTTTCCTGATGGGTTTGGAGATCTCGCTTCGTTTGGACACCGATCCATTGCCCTGTTTACTGGTGGACGGAGAGGGTGACGGGGTCGTGGCTGCGGGGCTCGTTTGGATGGCCATTTCCTCCGTGCAGGTGAGACGCAGGCTGCGGAAGTACTCGTCAGTTTCCCGGTCCACCACCAGCAGTCTGGTCTCCTGTTCCACGGCCTTGATCCGCTGCACCACCTGAGCGGAAGAGAAAGCAAAACCGCTGAGCCTTAAGAGATGTGAACATGATGAAAACATTTGTGCTGCTTTTTTTGTTTGGAAAAATCATGATACATCAGGATTCTTTGAATAATAGAAAGTTCAAAAGAACAGCATTGATTAACATTATACATGTCTTTATAGTAACTTTTGGTCAATTTGAGGCATCCTTGCTGAATAAAAGCATTAATTTATTTCCAAAAAAATCTTACTGGCCTTGACCCGCACTAGGCCTACCATTCACACGGTCTTATATGATCCTCCTGTCATAACTGGAACTGCATACAAAAAAAATATCTAGTCATACAGTCTACGGCTGTAATACTAGTAGCCTCCAGCTGCTGTCAAAGCTTCCACATAATTAGAGTCAGCGCAACTAAAGAAATGCATGGAATTTAATTGTGCATTCTCAAATCCACAGGTTTCTGATACGCAAGGCTCTTTATTTTCCATGCTAAGTTATTTCCAAAGCCCAAACCTTCTTAACCTCAAATAAAGGGATATCAATCTATGCGGTTTATACTGGCATGCATATAGCTACACAAATACCAGGTTTGGACACACTGACACATTCTCATGATTTTTTACACATTTAGTAAAAAACAGTAAAAAAACCATTGAAACTATCAAGTAACACTAATGGCACTATGGATGTGACCGAAACACAAATGAAAAGCTTCTTATATTGAGTCTCTGTGTGTCTAGATTGCAACTCTGCTCGCCTCACACTCTCATCCAACTTCATCTTGGGATGCTTTTAAACATTTTTTTTTAACGTTCCACCACCCCCGTGATGGTAAAGCTTTATTTTCATCATCATCATTCCAGTCTTCAGTGTCACATCCTTCAGAAATCCTTCTGATATCATGATTTGAAATATAAATCTTTTCCAACATTATAAACGTCTATACTGTAACTTTTAATCAATTGAATACATCCTTGCTGAATAAAAAAATCGTACTGACCCCAAAATTTCAATGTTATAGTGTAAAACTATGAAACAACATATCATGAAGGCTAATCACAACGCATGTTTTTACACAATGATGTTATTGTTAGCCACAAAATATATGCCGATATTATATAGGCCTATATATGCCGAAAACACGTATCATGGACAATGTAATGAGCCCGGAATATGCGAGATCAGCACAGGTGTGTGATGTACCTGATGGTGTGTCTCTCTCTCCACGTTCTCGCCGTTCACCTCCACCACACGGTCACCCGCGCGCAGCCCCGATGCCTCAGCCGGGGACGCGCGTTCCACTTTCCGTATGTACTGTCCGGTTTTTCCTTTCTCTCCGTGCAGATGAAACCCATAGCCGTTATCTCCCTTCTTCATTACACACAACCGAGGCTTCAATTCACTTGCCATTGTATTCCCCTTTGGTCTTCACATTCAAACGTTATATAAAAAAATAAAAATAAAAACTTAAGGTAAAAGCATCTGCAAATGTTTGCAAGCAAGCATCGTTGTCGGCTCTATATGGTCTAGTGCACAGTCCACAGTGTATTTGCAATAATGCATGCACGTATCCAGCTCAACGCAATAGTTATAACAGACAGAAAGCGGAATATTCAGTACGAACCGATTAATTGCTTTTGCAAGAGAAATGCAAAAGTGTTGCAGGCGATAGCTGACTGTGTAACTACCTGTGGATGTTCATAGACGCATCCAAAACTCCTCCATGAGACATTCTGCCCACGGAGAGAGAAACGCAACTGGTGCTGCTGTCCACTGAGAAACTGTGTGGCGAGGAGTGAAATAAGACCGCCCATTCACAGACACAACAGAAACGCGCAGAGGACAGTCGCGAAAGAGCCTTTCTCTGTCCATCAGAAATGTGTGTGTAGACAATGACTTTAACAATAACAGTGCTGGACACAACTTTTAGGCTAGATTAAAAACGCTGTGCGATTTATAGGTAGTTATCGATTTCAAAGGGAATTTGAAAGAATTTTACGTCTGATAAGTCAACGTAAAGGTAATACAAATTTAATTTTCGAGAAACAATCAGTCGAGAGGTTTGTCTTTGAGTTGTACTAATTTCGGGGGCGCGAGCGTCGTTACCTTAGAAAAGATTTAAACGTCGTTTAGAACAAAAGTATGTATAGATAAAAAAGAAAAAAAAAAGAAAAAAAGTGAACTAAAGGGATAGCAACATAGCCTAATTAGCACTCGTCAAGGAAAACGTCAATGTTCTGTTATGTTTTTCGGGAAAACGCCACTTCTATTTGTTATCGTTTGGATATACATGTAGCCTATGTAAAAAAAAAAAAAAGAACCAAAAAAAAAAAAATCCGTTACAGCTCTCACAGGCCATAACACCATAATTGCAAATCAATAACATTCCAGTAAATGTATGGTATTAACAACTTGCACACATATGCCTACAACACATGAGCTGAGAAGAGAGGTGAATGCCTAGAAGAGAAAGTGTTTGGTGTTTATAACACCGTCTCATGTGCAACTTCTCATAAAATATAAATAAATAATATGAATTTGAGAACATTTCAGGTCACAACCCACATATAGGCTAACACAGCCTGAGTGTGCTGCACTCTGCTGGTGAAAAAATATCTATCTATCTATCTATCCATCCATCCATCCATCCATCCATCCATCCGTCCATCCGTCCGTCCGTCCGTCCGTCGTGTAGATTAAAAATGTAAAAACAGCATTTTTTGAACTCTAATCAAGTGAAGCTCTATACAAATGATTTATTCTTGGCTTTTCTGTAGGTTCTCTCAATTCATTATTTAATAAGGGTACAGGATTTCACTACACTTTTTTTTGTTATAAAGGCCCGCTCACCCAGTTGTTTAAAAATGTTCATAACGTTCTGTGATGTTGTTTTTTTTAAATTCTTCTTTAGCCTTATAAATAGCAGGACAGCGTAGCAATTGAGATATGCTAGAATACAATTTACAAAAGAGCAAAATGCAAAATGAGGGCCATCATTCATTATACGTGCATGTGTTAGACAGCTGGCAAACATAAATGATTACCAACACTCAAACATGTCTTTTAGCAGATGTGAACAGTTCAACCAAAGCCTAAAAAACCCTAAAAAAGCATTTCTGAAGGAGTGTACATCAGTTTAAAGTAAAAAATGATTTAAAATAATACTCACCGTCCTTGTGTGGTTCCAAAAATGTACAACTTATCCTCCATAAAAAACAACATATAAAAATATAAAAGCATTTTGACTTTTAGGTTAACTTATTTGAACCACTTCAGCACACTTCAATAAAAAATACAAATATCCTCAAAATTAAAATTCTTTACTGGTACAATTCATAGTACTGTAGCCATTTTATAACGACCAAAAACAAAAACAAACAAAACTAAATATAACCGGCTAATTTGCACTGAAAATCATTTTACAAAACACACTGCACAAAGTCCTATTTCTCGGCTAAATTTCTGTAAAATAAATAGGCATGAGGAAATCAATAGTATTTTACAAACAGACTCTTTTAGATCAACATAGCGTTGATGACATGGTTCTATAAATGAACCTCTGACTTTTTTAAACATATCCAATGAATCACATAGGACTTGTGCAACTTACATTTCCTTTATAAATCCATAACAGTGCACTGTCTACTTGAACTCAAAAGCTTGACAAAAACAATAAAAATCAAAATAATAATGATGACAGGGTGCACCCTTTTATGCAAAATAAACACTGATATAAGTCAATTAAAAAGGACTAATTACAATAAGTTACATTCCTGCGGAGTATCATGACTGCGCTGTGATATTACTACTGACGAGAGAAAAAAAAAACAGCGACTGAGTGAGTGTTTATGTCCAGTTTTGCTCAAATGTACACACATTAGTCCATATGCTCACATTAGTGTCCATAAACATCTGTTCCCTTCTGTGAAGATATTCCATCTGAGCTCAAGCTAGTGTCTTTTACATTTTATGGCTGTTTTCAGTTCATTTCTATCGTACAACATTTTCAATTATTTTTTGTCTGGGTCATATTTCACACTAAAAATAATATCAGCCCTAAATGGCAGATAAAAATATAACTGTGATTGGTTGCTTCAGCACTATAAAGTTTTTTTTTTTTTTTTTTTTTTTTTGCATAATCACATTATTGGAAAATTAAGAACATTCCTTTCCAAAATGACCACATTATTATAATGCAAAAGAAAAATGTAATTAGAATAAATTCTTAATAATATTTTTTTAAACTGTATTTAATTATTTAAATTCATACAATTGAAAAAAAAAACAGTAAATAAAAGGCTTTCATAAATGTAAAAACTATAGAAAGAAAATATATATTTTTAAATAATAATATATATATTTTGAAAATAATTGTTTTTAATAAAAATATTTTTTGTGTTGTTTAATTTTGAAAATAATGTCAATGCAAAAAAAAAAAAAAAAAAAAACATTTTGCACCCCTGATATAGGACTGCTTTTGTAAATATACATATTCAAGGGAGAAATATGACCCAGACATACTGGTTTGGTGAGATTTACAGGTTAAGTGGTGGTAAAGGTTTTAAAAACCAAGACAAATTCCCTCTTGTCGCTGATCACCACTGCCTGGGACCTTGCATACCAGTTAAAGAGGCAGTGACCAGTGGACGAGGCTAAAGTCGGATACTTAGATACTTTCATTAGTGTGTCCTAAACTTCATACCTCTCTACATTCAGAAAATAAAAGAAAAATGTACACAGAATGAGAGAAGCATGTTCTGTCTGAAGGCACAGATACCTCTATGGGGGCAGGAGAGTAACACTTGGCCCGGCCGAAAGGGCAAAAATCAGTGCAAGAACAGGGAAGTGGGGAGGAAATAAGTGGAAATCCTTAGCTTAAATGCATTGCTCATTCCCGCTGTGCTCCTTGTAACTCTGTTTCGGCCATCATTCGTATTAAAAGTCTTAAAAACGTAGCTTGCAAGCCCAGTTTCATCCGTGCTGCATCAAAGTCCAAGCGCTTCCTGTATTTACATAAAGGGTTGTATAGTAATGTACAGTGGGGCTTTATTGAGCGTGAGGTTTGCCGTGAACTCTGAAGCGATACAGGCAGGTGTATTCGGGATGACCCCAGTTCGACAGCACTCGCATCTCAATGATCTGAAAGGCCTTGTCATTCTTTTCCTGGAAAAAAAAAAAAGAGGCAAAAATTAAATGTGGTCAGCTATTCTGCTCAGTGCCAAACACTGTAGCTCCATTTCAAACCCTAGGAAGCTGCCCTGGGGTCTAGCTAGAGCAGAACTACACAGATGATGGGGATGGAACATACAGAGCATGTATTCGGTTAGTTAGACAGAAGCACTTTGCTAAGCTAATAACACTTGATTTTTTTATTAAAAGGATAGTTCAAAATGATTAGAAGAGCCAGGACAATTTTAATACAACTCTGATTGTGTTTATCAGAATGAAGAATGTCATATTCACCTAGGATGGCTTGAGGGCGAGTAAATCATGGGCTAAATAAAATGTTTAGGTGAACTATCCCTTTAATGCTTTCTGGGACAGCTTGTTGCTGGTGCAAGTTGCTAAACTTACGACAAGATGCTCTCATAAGCATAAAGAAGCTAATTCTACATTTAGTTTGAATGGTTTAATTACATTTTATTATTTAAAAAGGATGTCTAATCAATTGCATTCATAAAACTTAGAAAATTTAATTAATATTTGATTCAAACTTGAACAATAATAGCACCCTTTGAAATGCATTCCCCCCAGAAATCTGTGTTGTCAGTTTTACAATTTAATAAAAATGCATTACCGAAAACAGTGGTAATCAAATGAATATATAAAACAGTAGTTGGCCTTTTAAATGAATATGTATGGTTGAAAATTTTTAATATTCCTTAAAAATCCTTTAAAAAACTTGTATTGTTGCTATTACCTTGAGAAGTAAATGTTACTGTACACTAGTAATATACAGCATCTTTCATAATTTCAAGTTAAACCAAACTTCCAATCATCCTCTTTTAAAGAGGTCAGTTCACACTTTTCCCTAACCCTGACACTATCGAGGATCCCCGGACATCTTACAACTGCAAATTCTGTATGGATGTATATATTTTACCATAACTGGGAAGGTCTGGAGTGATTCTCCATCTTCTTCATAGGTGTAGTCACCCAGCAGTTTCCCTTCTTCCTGATATTCATCATCCAATCCCTGCAGATACAGACAGCAAGACTTATATACTGTTCCACACGCGACAATAGGCTACTTCTTAACACACATACTCAATGGTTTAAGCATCCATGAAACACGTGTGAGTACATACTCATAAACCAGACACAAGCATGTTTTCTTACGTAGACAGAGAATCGGCGTGGTGCACTGCTGATGTTTCCAGAGGGAGAGAGGCTTTTGGGAATATGCTCCAGGCAGAAGGAGGTAGGGATCACGCTTAAAGACAGCCTGATCACCAGATAACCCTGGGAGCCTTTAAATGCCCAGCAGTTTCCTGGGTACATGTCCGGCTACAAGGCAGACAGAAAATCACATCAAACATATTTTTATGTCCGTCTTAAGGCATTTTAGGACAAAGAAATGTTTACCTATCACCTTATCTGTTTGTTTTGCTTATTCACTCTTATTTTATTACTGACTAGTCATCTTAAAAATGTTTGAACTTTAGATTAGTTAAGTTAGCACTTTTTGTTGTGATATAAAAATTGTAATCGAGAATTGTGAAATTTCATTGGTATGTAAAAATGAGTCAGCATGCCCACATGGTAATTGCGAGCTACATAAAAAATTAGTCGATTTTGAGGTTCTCGCAAAAATGAGTTCATTAAGCCCTCGTCTAGCAATCCCAATGCGCAAAATAGCAATTAAATATTTAAAAGTGTCTTTTATTTGTAAGTTTTCTGAGAGGAGTACCTTTCCTTTGAAGAAAATGAATTATTGTAACAAATTAAGCCCCTGTTTCGTAACAAAAACCAACTATAGTTGAAAGTGCCCAAAGTATACATTTTATCTGGGATTTGAACCCATGACCTTTACATTACTAGCAACATTGTCTATTTAAGCTTTAGAAAAGTTGCATATATTGATATGTGTGATGGTGGTTTAGGTTATCGATCACTTCAAGTACAGTACAAAGCTAGTTCTTTGAGTTTTTACCTGGATGATAGCACGTGGAGACTGTGAGAAGTACCACAGTGGGATTCCAAACAGGCTCATCAATGCCGTCTTTGTCTCATACGTCTCGGAGCAGCGCGTGCTGAGAATACTGCCACCTGCACACACAATAGTCTTGTGTAAAAACGTCTTTAAAGGGCCAGTGATGATCATATGTACATGTTTTGTAGATGTGCTTACCTCCAGACTCCAGAGCGTAGTCCACCTGTCCGGTGCGATCCTCGGAGTACAGCTTCAAAGCACGCTGGACAATCAACTGGACTTGCTGAGAGATTGAGGGGAAACAGTTAGTATACATTTATTATAATTATTTATATAATTATAATTTATTGTAATATCACCTAATTGTTCATTAAAATTTCAGGCTAAATAACATTTAGCATTTGCTATGCTAGCTGCGAAGAGAAAAAGGTATAAATAATTGGTTACAGGACTACAGCTCAAGTAACTGAAGGAACCCGAGTTAAAAATGTGTTTAGGTTATAAATTAAGTTCCTCTAACTCAATGTAGTTTGTTAGTTGAACACAATTTCACAATTTTGCAGTTATAACTTAAAAAAACTAGCAAAGTGTTGCATTATTTTTTTTTGTAAAGTTTTTTCCCCCGAGTGTTGTACCTCTTCTGACATCCCAGCAGCCCCGGCGGTGTGGGCGACAGTCTGAGTAATTGTTTCAGTAGAGGACTGCTGCTGTTTGCTCTCCTGCATCTGAAGGGAGAGATTTCCCAGAATGCTGCGCTCCAGGGCCATGAGGGTCACGGTGAGGTCAGAAGAGCGTGTGTACTGAGATGCGAGCCACGGCAGCAAGGGCTCGGGAATCTCCACTTCACCCTCGTTACGGCCGTACAACAGAGCGTACAACTCTTTTTTCACCTGTGCCGACACCTGGGGAAGAAATTAGAGTATATATATAAGTGAAAACTTATATCACTTATATAAACCTACTTAGCAGCAGGACAAGCATAATATCTGCCGTATAAACACTACACACCGTTTCATGTATGGTGTCGAGTCGGTCGCATTTCCCTTGACATCCCATCACCCCTTGCAGGTCTCCTCTGATGCGGCCCAGCTCCGCTTCCAACCTCTGAACCTCAGAGAGCAAAGCATCATGTGTCTCCTGAGATACTCCAACACTGCAGAGCAAAAGCCAAAAGCGGACATTAATACTGTTACAGGAAGTGCCCAAAACAACTACATTTGCTGGTGATTTTTTTTAGCATGTTTACCTGACAGGGGCCTGTACTCGAGTCTGATGTGTTAGATGGATTTTCTTAGATTGAGAAGACAACCGAGACAGAGTTAAATGAACAAGTATAATCAATAATTACAAAGATTGTGCAGTTCAAAATTTCGAGGTGACTGTTTTTCAACTTTTATCATTAATAATAAGAAAAGTTTCTTGAGCAGCAAATCATCATATTATAATGATTTCTAAAGGAACATGTAACATGAGTAATGATGCTGAAAATTCAGCTCTACTGTCACAGGAATAAATTACATTGTAAAATATATTCAAATAGGAAATAGATATTTATTTTACATTGTAATATTTTACAGTATTACTGTATTTTTTATTAAATAAATGCAGCCTTCTTGAGCAGAAGAGAATTCTTATAAATTTTTTTTATAAAATCTTACAGACCTCAAAGAGTGGAGGATATGGGGGAACAACCTCTAAATTGTAATTGCAGTAATTCTGACAAGACACAAAGGCCTCAAACAAGTGTGTTATACCTCAGTTCTAGAGTTCAGGTTCTGAAGCAGGAGTTCCAGCTCGGATAGTCGAGCATCAAGACTCTTCTGATGCTGCACACGCTGTACATCAGTCTGGAACACACAGAGAGGATAAAAAATATATACATTATATAGTTAGTTGTAGGGTAAAATTATGCCAGTAGGGATAAGAGCAGGGCTGAACTGGTAATCTGGCATACCGGGCACCCGGTGGGCCGACGCACTTTGGGGCCGGTAGTAAAAAAATAAATAAAAATAAAAAATAAAATGTTGTACCACTGACAAAATGCAGCGACAGCAGCCCATTTGTTTTGTCTTCTAAATTGAAGAGCCGCCACGAGAGAGAACTCCCCTCCATATTAGGCGCTTTTTTTCTATGTATTTATTTATTAGTATTTGAGCACATCGAACTGCAAAAGGCGAATATCCGCACAGCGCAGCCGCTGATGAATGAACGTATGCTGCGTTTAAATGCTGCTCTATACGACACTTTGACTCTGAATTTTGTTTTATACAATCGTGTGATATGGGAACATTACAGGTTCTGTGTTGAATCAGCTGAAAACAGCCGCGAGCATGTTGTAGCTATTCATTACGAGGTAAAGCGGAAAACGGCAATACACACAAACATGCGTATTGCCGTTTTTAAATTCAGTTTAGAAGAACCGTTTACCATTTTTAAATTAAGTTTAGCAGAACCGTTTACCGTTTTTAAATTCAGTTAAGCAGAACCACAACTTACATTGCAGCTAACAGCGAAGAAATATGGTGTTTCGGAAGAAACATTTATTACAATTTTTGCTATTATTACTTAAATTAATATTGCAGAATATAACTCACTTTTATAGAGGCTGTTTTTGTATTTTCTACAGGTGTTTAGATTTTTTTAACTTACAAATATAATAGTTTATTATATGTTTTATATAGTTTTAGAAACCATATAGCCATATAATGAGGAACAATGTTTTTTACCCTGTGACTATCATGATCTTACATTTAAATGAAACAGGCCTACAGTTAAACTACAGTTTTAAATTCTGGATCCCATGAATTAAGGACAAAGCTTTTTCCTCTTTAAAAGTTTTATTAACTTTTTAATAGATTTAATGAAATAACATAAGACATAAGAGTGAGTAAAAGATGACAGCATTTAAAAGCAGTAAATTTACTTTACTGCATCCTAGCTCAAAATGATCAGTGCTTTACTGCCAAGGGCATTTCTGTGTGACAAAAAAAGCAATATTAAGTTTATTTGCATTTGCAGCAAATTCGATAATATCTATCAGTCTTTGTCCTTGTCCTAGTTTTATTTATATACGCCAATTTAAGGCCCCAACCCCAGCAAAAACATTCACGGGGAACTCATGGTCTGGATGTGCTGGGTATGCCAGAGCCGAATTTTAGCCCCAGTCCAGCCCTGGATAAGAGGTGGGATGTATTGTACATAAATGCCCATCCAACTTTTTTAACTTGCATATTTATTTATTAAAACCATATCAGCTTCAAAATAATATATAATTAAATATATATATATATATATATATATATATATATATATATATATATATATATATATATATATATATATATATATATATATATATGGTGAAGAAAAAAAGTATTTGAACACCCTGCTATTTTGCAAGTTCTCCCACTTGGAAATCATGGAGGGGTCTGAAATTATCATCATAGGTGCATGTCCCCTGTGAGAGACATACTCTAAACAAAAAAATCACAATATATGATTTTATAACTATTTATTTGTATGATGCAGCTGAAAATAAGTATTTGAACACCTGTCTATCAGCTAGAATTCTGACCCTCAAAGACCTGTTAGTCTGCCTTTAAAATGTCCACCTCCACTCCATTTATTATCCCAAATTAGATGCAACTGTTTGAGATCATTAGCTGCATAAAGACACCTGTCCACCCCAAACAATCAGTAAGAATCCAACTACTAACATGGCCAAGACCAAAGAGCTGTCCAAAGACATTAGAGACAAAATTGTACACCTCCACAAGCTGGAAAGGGCAACGGGGAAATTGCCAAGCAGCTTGGTGAAAAAAGGTCCACTGTTGGAGCAATCATTATAAAATGGAAGAAGCTAAACATGACTGTCAATCTCCCTCAGACTGAGGCTCCATGCAAGATCTCACCTCGTGGGGTCTCAATGATCCTAAAAAAGGTGAGAAATCAGCCCACAACTACACGTAAGGAGCTGTTCAATGACCTGAAAAGAGCTGGGACCACCATTTCCAAGGTTACTATTGGTAATACACTAAGACGTCATGATTTGAAATCATGCATGGTACCCTTCTGCAGTGTGTGCAAACCTGGTGAAAAACTACAGGAAACGTTTGACCTCTGTAATTGCAAACAAAGGCTACTGTACCAAATTTTACAATTGATTTTCTCAGGTGTTCAAATACTTATTCTGCCGTGCAAAGGCAAAAGACCTTAACTTCATTTATGGTCAAAAATGAGTTATTGCCATTTTTGGAACAATGGACATCATTTTTATCATGTGGAAAAATATCTTGAGTCAATTTTGTTCTTATCTGCTAAAAATAGGATGTTGTTTTTGCCATAACTTCCAAAAACAGAGGGAAAGCAAAGGCAGAAAACCTTAACATCAGTTAGAGTCTTTTGGCTTTGTTCCGCTGCGTTCACACCGCACGCGAATAAATCGCGCTATTCGCGCGAAGTTGGACGCGTGAACATTTTGAATCCATTCGCGTGTGACATTCCCTACACAACAGACGCGAATTCGCGTCATGGGAGGGGTTTCTGCTAGTCATTTTGACTGGGTCACTTGACTTCTTTTCTGTAAAAAATACTACTGTTAATTTGTGACAACGTAGTTTGAAGACTTTTTCAGGCGATAATATTGTTGTTTAATGCTCAAATCTGTGTTTTTTTAATACAAAAAGTGCTCATTCGCATGTGACATTCACTACACAACAGACGCGAATTCGCGTCATGGGAGGGGGTTCTGCCAGGCAGCGGCAGTCGGCAGAAAGACTATCCGAGTTAAGGCTGCTCTCACATTAAAAGTACATTTTGTGACACAATAGAGTAGTATTTTTAAATTACTCTGGCCTCGGGGTTCCTCTATGGGTTTCCCATCCGTCACTTCACCACGTGACAGCAGTAAGCAGGCTCCTCATTGGTTAACGCGGCGCGAATATCCGCCAAAGTTCAGATTTTTCAACTTGAGCGTTCAAAACGCTCAATTCGCGTGATCATTGCCGCTTCACTCGCACTGCCTCATTTGTGCAAATCGCGCCGCAGAATGCCTATTCGCGTCTCTGCATTGACTTAACATGTAAATCCCTCGTGCGAATCGCGTCATTCGCGTGCAGTGTGAACGCAGCATGAGGCTAATACAGTCATACTAAAAGCTAAACAACTTCGATTTTGATTTCAGTGGACCTTTAAGATACAGAACCTAAAGGCATAGGGACCTGTTCACAACCTGATTGGTCGACTTTTATGACGTTTTTGAAACGAGATACATGATACATATGATGGTATTTTGACCAGCTGAAAACTTGTGAAGAGCTTATAAAATGCGTAAAGGAGTCAAAACAGGGGCAGGAATCATCTCTCTCTCTCTCTCTCCCACACACACACACACACACACACACACACACACAATCATAGACCTGCTGCGAGGACACGTGGTTCTGATGCCTGTCCCGAACTAAGACGGGCAAAATCGTGACTATGACAAGAAAAAACAAGTATGCTTCAGCATTCTGCCCTTTTTAGGGTCACATCTTGTGACATCATGTCCTGTTTTTGGTTAGTTTACATGTCCTTTGGTCTGTGTTGCGTTCATATTTAATTCAAATCATACCAGAGTTAGTTTGGTGTGCACCATGGTTCAGATGGCAGCATTCACACTTATTAAAATGAACCGCACTGACAGACATTGAACCAGGGTTTGTTTTAATCAAACCAAAAATGCCAAGTATGAACACACACTAAAGATCAAAACAGAAAAAAAAACATTTTTAATCATGAATGAGTATAAAAGCTGATGGGTAGAACAGAAGCGCACTCATTCTCACCTCCGCCCTGCTGACCGTCTCTCTCTTTATCTCTCCCTTGAGTGCTGTGAACTTGGGTTCGAGGAGCTGTGAGACCCACAGGCCAAGACTCTCTCTGTCTGTTTGCGTGTTTATCTGGTCCTGAAGGGCCTGAACGAAACCCACAGCCTCCTCATGCTGCTGCTTGGCTTTCAGCTCCCCCTGCTGGATGCTTTCCCAAAGTGACGCCATACGCTGCTCGAGTTGAGCCAAACGCTCGCTGTTAATGGACTCAGATGCAGCCTGAAAGAGTTCACATTCAAATCAAATTCATGTACTTTTGCTGAATGAATCAGACATCCCTAAATATCAGCTCTGACTAGACATCGTTCGATAGCGATCGGTGCTAGTTTGTTACCTGAGAGACCGCTGCAGCTGGGATGTGTTGTTCTTCAGCTAGTGGCTTGTTTGCAAAAGAAGGTAGTGCAGGTAAAGAGGGAAGAGATGGCAGAGAAGGGAGGGGAGGAAGTGATACGAAAGAGGTGACCGCTGTTTTCCACTCTGTGAGGTTTACAGCTGGCAGGAAGGAGAGTGCGATGGGTGGACCGAGATACCATAATCCTATAAACACAGAGAAAGCAAAACCTTGGAAACAGGATCTCTAAATATCACATAGTCTTTGTTCAAAAGCTCATTTAAAGTGTTTATGGACTCTTTCCTGCGATTATGCTATTCATTTTAAGTTACTAGTGCATTTCAGGGCAACAACTTCAACTTCACATAAGCTTTTTGAAGAAGGAGAGAGAGAGAGAAAGAGAGAGAGATGTGTGTTTTTTGTGCAATCTTGGATAAGTGTGAAAGTAATCAAGAGATTAAGCAAAACCATCTGGGTATAAGTACAGATGATTGCACAAGTGTGGCTGTTTATTAGTGCCAGGGGTTTAGTGAAGGAATGTCTGGATCATTACAAATGTTTCTGTGCCATTAGTGTCACCAAAAGGAATCGCAACAACAATGACTGCTTTTAATATAACTTGTCTGTGTATATTAGATTCTATTAGATATTGGGAGAAAGAATTTTACCATATAAAAATGCTACACACGTCAGCATTATGTTCTGTGACATGCTTTTGATTACCACAAAAGCATCGAAGCAATTACATTGGAAGCCTAACAAGTAAGTATGCAGCAAGGTCAAAACACATTTAAAATACACTATTACAGAAGCTTAACAAAAACGCTTGCAAACACTGTATGTACTAAGACCAGTATGAGTCAAAATCGAAAACAAGCACTTACATTCTAAAATGATGTTTCGGAAACACTTTACAATAAGGCTCATTAGTTAACATGAACTAATTAATGAACTGTACTTATAAACCGTTTATTTAGCTTTATCAATGTTAATTTCAACATTTACTAATGCATCATTCAAATCTTGGTAAAATTAGTTAATGCACTGTGAAGTGTGAACTAACATGAGCAAACCATTAACAACTGGATTTTTATGAACTAACGTTAACACAGACTAACAAATGCTGAACAGAGGTGTTGTTTATGGTTAATTCATTTTAGCTAATGCATTAAAGGGTTAGTTCACCCAAAAATGAAAATTATTTCATTAATTACTCACCCTCATGTCGTTGGACACCTGTAAGACCTTCGTTCATCTTCAGAACACAAATGAAGATATTTTTGTTGAAAGCTGATGGCTGAGAAAGGCTTCAGAAAGGCCTCCATTGGCATTCAGTGCATTTCAACTGACCCACTCACAAGACCCATAAAAGGCACTAAAGACGACGTTACAAAGTCCATCTCACTGCAGTGGCTGTACAATAATTTTACAATGCGACGAAAATAGTTATTGTGCGCACAAAAATCAAAATAACGATACAATCCACCAAATTATTGACGTGAACTTGACGCATGCGCGAGAATATGACGCAGCTCCGCCGTTCGAATCATAGCGAATACATGACCCGGAAGAGGAGGAGCGCCACTATCGCGTGAGTTCACGTCCGAGACCTACACGGAAGACAATATCTTGGCAGATAAAGTCATTATTTAGATTTTTTTTTTTTTGCGCACAAAAACTGTTCTCGCCGCTTACAATTATTGTACAGCCACTGTAGTGAGATGGACTTTGTAGCGACGTCTTTAGTGCCTTTTATGGGTCTTGTGAGTGGGTCAGTGGAACTGTACTGAATGCCAAAGGAGGCCTTTTTGAAGCCTTTCTCAGCCATCAGCTTTCAACAAAAATATCTTCATTTGTGTTCCGACGATGAACGAAGGTCTTACAGGTGTCCAACGACATGAGGGTGAGTAATTAATGAAATAATTTTCATTTTTGGGTGAACTAACCCTTTAACTAAATATACACTCACCTAAAGGATTATTAGGAACACCATACTAATACTGTGTTTGACCCCCTTTTGCCTTCAGAACCGCCTTAAATCTACGTGGCATTGATTCAACAAGGGCTAAAAGCATTTTTTAGAAATGTTGGCCCATATTGATAGGATAGCATCTTGCAGTTGATGGAGATTTGTGGGATGCACATCGAGGACACGAAGCTCCCGTTCCACCACATCCCAAAGATGCTCTATTGGGTTGAGATCTGGTGACGGTGGGGGCCATTTTAGTTCAGTGAACTCATCGTCATGTTCAAGAAACCAATTTAAAATGAATCGAGCTTTGTGACATGGTGCATTATTCTGCTGGAAGTAGCTATCAGAGGATGGGTACATGGTGGTCATAAAGGAATGGACATGGTCAGAAACAATGCTCAGGTAGGCCGTGGCATTTAAACGATGCCCAATTGGGGCCTAAATTGTGCCAAGAAAACATCCCCCACACCATTACACCACCAGCCTGCACAGTGTTAACAAGGCATGATGGATCCATGTTCTCATTCCTTTTACACCAAATTCTGACTCTACCATCTGAATGTCTCAACAGAAATCGAGACTCATCAGACCAGGCAACATTTTTCCAGTGTTCAACTGTCCAATTTTGGTGAGCTTGTGCCAATTGTAGCCTCTTTTACCTATTTGTAGTGGAGATGAGTGGTACCTGGTGGGGTTTTCTGCTGTTGTAGCCCATCCGCCTCAAGGCAGGGTATCTGCAGGTTTTACCAAGTCAAATTTAAGACTTTTTAAGACCTTTTTAAGACCATTATGAATAAAATTTAAGACCTATATTGCGCAATAAAAAAAAACATGCATAAGAAATCCAGAATCACTCAATTACTTAAACTTATATTATTTAATTTATTTTAAATTGAACAAAGTATTAGTGAACTTATTATTCATAACTCAATCCCACCGGGATTAGCATATATATATTATATATTTTTTTGCCCAGCCCTAATATATATATATATATATATATATATATATATATATATATATATATATATATATATATATATATATATATATATATATATATATATATATATATATTAGGGCTGGGCAAAAAAAAATCGATTTTTCGATTAATCGGTTTTTAAAGTCTGGTCGATTCAGAATCGATTCTCAAAGGCCATGAATCGATTTTTTTGAATCTTTATTTCCGCTAACATTGAACATAAGCTTAACGTAAATCTATTTACTAGTCTTCTCCACTAGATGTCACCCATTTGCCTTGCGTGATCTTACGAAGGAGCAAGAGGCACATCATTTATCCATTCAGTGTTTAAATGGCAGCTTCCGGTGCGTTGTCGCCTTTTATAATGCTGAGGTAAAATGCTGTAGTAATACTAAAAATCTGCGGAACCATTTGATGTGACAACACACACACAGCTGAGCACACAACTGCTAAAAATAATTACATACACGCGAATGCTTGCCTTGCATTAGGATCAAACTTGAGCAGTCACTTAAGCACGTACGTTAGCCATTATAGACATATTCAAATTATAGTCCATATACAGCGCAGGATCAATAATTCAAACCCTAATAGCTTATATTATAAACAGATTTCCTCTAATAATAGTTAGTCCACAGTCAACTTAAGTCAGTTAAGGTATTGTTGTCTGTTACCACGACAAATACTCACCCATAGACTAAAAAAATTATGAACGCATTTCTCATGTATGAAAAGTAAATTTGCACACATGAGCAGCAAAATCGCAAGAAAAGCTTGTCGTATACTGAAAATTGCTATAAAAAAAACATCCAATATCCTAGCTTTTTATGTTTTAGAATAAATATATCAAAACATCCATAAAATACTTCTCAGATAAAATTTTTTTTTAAATAAAGTTGCATCAAAATTGTATTTAACAATTGTATGGATTTGAAATATAGAGATGCGTTCTGTTTTAATGTACTCAGGTGTACCTAAAATAAAAAGTTTAACATACATGATTGTGGCTCTTCATTTCTTTTTAATTACACATTTATGTTCACTGTTCTTTTTTATAAATACCTATAGTATTTGTATTAAATCTATATTCATTTGAGTTGAATCGAAAATCGAATTGAGAATCGAAATTGAATCGATTTGAGGACTTGTGAATCAAAATCGAATCGAATCTGAACATCTGAATAGATACCCAGCCCTAATATTATATATATATATATATATATATATATATATATATATATATATATATATATATATATATATATATATAATTTTTTTATTTATTTGTGGTGGTCACATTAACCATATTATGTTAGATGCACAATGATCACACATGGCAATAAAACTAACAAAATGCATGAATCTTGTTTGGTAGGCATATTACAAAAACAAAAAAGGCTGTTCCAGTAGTGCACTATCTATCTTTAATAACACGATCGCTTGGGGTGGGAAATATGACCAACATCTTAAAAGTAAACCACAGCAATAAGCAATTGCTAAATATAAGTAAAACGTTATTAAGTAATTACGTAATCAAGTAATCGGTCAGTAATAAAATATATACGTATAAACAAATGACAATAGGAAAAATAAATACAACATAAAGATGCATACAAAGAGGAACACTCCACTGTTTTTAGAAATAGGGCTTATTCAACTTCTTTTGGATAAACCCCATTTAGATATGTGGGCAAATGCATTTGTCTCAGTGCATGCATTGTTTTAGTTTGGCAGGGTCGCCGCTAGCTTAGCTTAAAATGCATTTCCCTACATATCTAAATGTAGCAAAGTAGAATAAGCCCGATTTCTAAAAAAGTTGGACTGTTTCTTTAAGTGTAAGTGCTGTTTTCCCCGTTGGTGTTGTTGTTGAGCTGTGTTAGTTTGCTTTCACTTTGAGAGCTTACTAATGCCCAGATCCAGTACTTACTGACAGTTCCCAAACTTTTTAACTCAAATCAGGATATAGACATATGCATAATGTGTATATTTGATCGTTCAAGAGTAACGTTAGGCTAATGAGCCTAAAAATAACACATTCAATACACTCGCGCGAGCGCTGTGTAGCGACTCAGGCGAATCAAACACACAATCGCCAGTTACATTTAACAAATATGCTTTGAAAGTTGTGCTGATGGACAGACCTTCCCCCAACACAACAGCTACCCTGGAAACCATCTGATAAGATGTTTTACGACCGGAAAGAATGTGGAGAAAGTCTTATACACAAAGAGCTTAAGACACAGAGCTTTTGCCTCAAATTATAGACAAACCCTCTATAGATGAACATGCACCCCAGGACATTATATGTAAACACATAATTGTTTTGTAAAATGTTTCTTCTGTATGGTATTTTGCATCTTTTTGTCTGTGTCTTAACAAAGTACTAGTTCAGATAACCTCATATATGTCATGTCTCCTATCAAATTAATGCTCACTTCACGACTTACACTTCCATGTATATCACTTATTCAGAAAATGCAATGTGTGTTTGTTGCATTAATTATAGTATGAAGACTCAGAGACCCACTGAGTCGAACTTTCAAACAAAGAGCCATAAATCTGCTGAGGAATTTCCCGCCGGGAAATCCCAACACTCTCATTGGTTAAGTCTAACCCCAGAGGGTGGGACTACCCCCAGACCTTAAAAGAGGTGCTCGGATGCCCTCCCTTCCTCTCTCTTCTCTCTCTGGCTGAACCAACACGTCATCGTGGCTGGCCCTTGAGCCAGGCCACCAATGCAGGCCCTCCAAGCAGGCCTCATCTCTTCCAAAAATCTTCTCTTCTACAATCCGATCTTCAAGAACACGAAGCATCGCTAAAGCAAACAGCCGCTTCCCTCCCAACCTCGGAAAGGACCGCCGGACCGCCGGACACGCAGACACACATGCACACAAGCGAGAAGCCAAAACGAAACCAAAAAGAATGCAAGTATTCTATTTCTTACTGCTGTAAAGAGGGTGTGTTATTCTCCCGTTGGGATAAATTAACTCCGTGAAGGTCGTATTTGGTTGAACTGAAGGAAAGCTGTTTCTTACCCTCCCCCACTCTCTTTGTCTCTCTCTCTCCCTCTCTCTTTGTCTCTCTCTCTCTCTTTTATCTCTCTCTAACTTCAGTCTATTCATTATTCTCTTTTATGTATTCTTTCGTTAATATCTATACTTCTACTCTCTTGATGCATATTTAGTATGTACTTTCTGTTTGAATTGTAGTGTTATTTTTAGTCTGTGTTTATTAAACCTCCAAAAGACATTTAATGAGTTGAATCTGTTATTCTGCCACATACACAAAGTCAATGAAACTTGCGATCTAAACGTTACCTAACTGCTTATGCTACTATGTTAGTAAAGTAAACTGTATGACCATTTGAAATATTGAACTTATCCTGATCAGTAAAGTTAATGTTTCTTATGCGCTCGTAAAGCAGTAATCCCTTTATTGAGAATTGATTTGAAAAGTCTATAACTAATTTGCAGGACAAACTTAGTAGGATAATTTCAAGCAATTCCGTAAAGGGTTACTTGTATTTAATTAAACAATTTTCCCTATCGGAAAATTTTAATACGTAATGAACAACTGGCAAATCATATTCATAAATTCATGAATATTGAATATTAAATCCCTTTTGAGTTAATTATTCCCCGAGACATTAAACTCATAAGCTCGTTGTTGTTACAGCTGACAGGCAGCAAACACATAACGTTACAGTCTGACATCGGAGTTCGGCGTTTACATCACTGTTATTAACTCTATTTAGTGCAATCGGGTATATTATACTTTTATTTGGTCATTATGCAAGATGGTGAGAAAGATTCGCCTTCGCGTTCACGATCGCGGAAAAGAACCGTCAGACTCAGCTGAAGAATAAAATCCGTTTTATGCGGGGTACGATCAGAAAGAGAGGCTCGTGCCAATAACACGAAAGCTGATTGGCTGCAATATAAGTGGCATGCTTGTCTAATTTGTAGTTGTAATAGAGCGAACAATAGTTGGTCTAGCGAAAGAAAGAACTACAAACACCACGGAACAAACACACACACACACACACACACACACACACACGTGCGCGCGTGCTGAGGGAGGCGAGAGCATTTCAATGAGGTAGCGTTACATGGACGAAGGAAAATTAAGACCTGTTTAACATTATTTAAGACCTAGACGCAATGCTTCCGCGAATTTAAGACTTTTTAAGGCCTTATATTTTGATTCTGAAATTTAATACTTTTTAAGACTTTTTAAGACTCCGCGGGGACCCTGTCAAGGTTGTGCGTGTTGTGGCTTCACAAATGCTTTGCTGCATACCTCGGTTGTAACGAGTGGTTATTTCAGTCAAAGTTGCTCTTCTATCAGCTTGAATCAGTCGGCCCGTTCTCCTCTGATCTCGAGCATCAACAAGGCAATTTCGCCCACAGGACTGCCGCATACTGGATGTTTTTCCCTTTTCACACCATTCTTTGTAAACCCTAGAAATGGTTGTGCGTGAAAATCCCAGTAACTGAGTAGATTGTGAAATACTCAGACTGGCCCGTCTGGCACCAACAACCATGCCACGCTCAAAATTGCTTAAACCACCTTTCTTTCCCATTCTGACATTCAGTTTGGAGTTCAGAAGATTGTCTTGACCAGGACCACACCCCTAAATGCATTGAAGCAACTGCCATGTGATTGGTTGATTAGATAATTGCATTAATGAGAAATCAGGTGAGCAGGTGTTCCTAATAATCCTTTAGGTAAGTGTATTTTAACATATAATTTATTTCTGTTTTGTAAAGCTGAATTTTCATCATTACTCCAATCTTCAGTGTCACATGATCCTTCAGAAACCATTCTGATATGATGATTTGATGCTCAAGAAACATTTATGATTATTATCAAATTAATGATAATCAGATGCATCATTAGAATGATTGGGTGAGTAATTAATTAGTGAACTATTCCTTTAAATAAATTGTATTATTTATTTTACATCAAGTACTAATATCCCTTTAATGACAATATTATATGAATCCAAATCAAATCTCACCGAACAGCAGCAGGAAGGGTAGCAGAAACAGAAGAAGCTTCAGTAGTTTGGGCAGAAACCTGACAGACAAAGAGAGAAAAATACTGTCAAAAAGAGCATTTACCAGCATATGCACACGTGATACAATTTTCATCCTGACCAAAGACACAGCACACGATTAGAGTGATTAATATCCATATCAGATGAGAACAAAAGCTGAACTGGTTTCAAAATTAATAAATTTTTCAGTTAATGAACTGCATCAACACTAAACAGACTTGAGCTGAATAATGATACTATATTTTTACAGCTTGTCTCATATTTGATGAAGTTTGTGAAGCTACTTCTACAGTATAAAGCGCTATAAAATTAAAGGTGACAACTAGTTTATATAAAAAAAGCAAAAGCACATTATTTATATCAAATAATTAAATACTTAGTTTTACCTGGTGAGAAGAAAGACGTTGATCAGAGACATGAGCGCCACCAGCTGATACCATCCTGTTCCCAGCCACCAGAAGGCGCCAGTCGCTGCTTTCCCTGTTCAGAGCACATGTGTAAGCAGAAGAGGAAGTTATATGGAGTAAAAGTTAGTCCTTGTGACACATTGACAGGTTTAAAGGATTCAGGGAAGAGAATTATTAGTCAAACAATCAGACACAGAGATGGATGCACTCGAATCACCAGAGCTGAAAAGTTAAGGAAGGAAGTGCTGGTTAAAATGATTTCAGTCCTCAGAAAGAAGTCATGTAGGTTCACAGTGGTTGAATACTGATCATATACTGTGAAAGTCTAATAAGCCAAAAGCCACACTAATGTGAGAAAGAGAAGGAAGTGAGAGAGAGAGAGAGAGAGAGAGAGAGAGAGAGAGAGAGAGAGAGAGAGAGAGAGAGAGAGAGAGAAGCATGCTGGAGTCATAATCATATCGACCTGGAGAACACATTGCCAACCACAGAATGGACTTCAGCTTCCGAGTCACAAATGCACCGGCAGAGCCGAAGCTTCGGCAAACCCTCAGAAGAGCGTAACCTGAGTGTGCGCGCCATCAAAACAGCCAAAACAGAAGACAATCAGACAAAATCCTGTTATCGAAGACTTTCAGCAAACAAATGGATAGAGAAAACTATAAAAAAAGTTGTCATGAAAGTTTACAAAAAAAATTCTCTCCTGGAGCGAGACACTGAATTCAATGTCTACTAGGAAGGTGCGTAAAGATCTGAAAGGTGTATAACCTGTGTAAGAAACAAGGGCCCACAAGGCTGTGAATACGTGGTGGGTGTAGGAATTGCGTTTATGCTCCATGTGTATTTCCATGTGCTGCTTCCCTTTGCAGTCATCGCCTGTAAGTCAACAGTGACGACGACATCAGCATCACAAATAAAACTCATTGAAAATACATACATGGATAGAAATACAATTTATATGAATAAAGTCTATAATATACATTTATACAATAATATATGTACGGGATAATCCACGGCTAGCTGCGCATGACATGGAGGCTAAGAACCGACGAGAACCTACAGCTAGTCGTGGATTTTCCTGCTTATGCCATGGTCATTTGCCAGCATTAACAACTTAAAGCTTTGATGTCTGCAGCACAATATTAAACCGGAAGGGTAAAATTGACGGTTATTTTAGTCAGTTACGGCTTGAGACCTAGCATTCTGTCCTTTTCAATCAGACAGAGAAGATAAAGTAATGTGTAATATAACATTTATTTGAATAAATTAATTATAGCATTTATTAATTATTGAGAGAGAGAGAGAGAGAGAGAGAGAGAGAGAGAGAGAGAGAGAGAGAGATTCATACCTGCGTCTGTTCAGCGTCTCTCTTAACAACGAAGATGTGCATTTGTTACTTTAAAAAACGAGATGTAACCCCATAGTTGCTGAGAAATATAATGTAGTGATCCAGCAGCAAAGTAGTCTGGTTAAAACCAGACTATTCTCAGTAGTAACTGAGTTATGGTCTGGCAAAGCTTCATAGACAAATAATTTCCAATGGGGCGCACAAACGGATGATAACGTAAGCAGAGCGACCGATGAGAGCGACGGAGAATCATCTGAGACAGCAATTCTCTGTTTGTGATTTTGAGGAAGATGTTGCAATGGCTTCTGATGACTTTTGCCGTTGTTGTAAAAGAAATATGATAATAGCTGGTCCACCGCCACTCCATTAACATTTTTGCAAAATTTGGAAAACCTAATAGCATTTCAGACCAACTGA
The DNA here is from genome assembly GCF_024679245.1 of Pseudorasbora parva. NCBI lineage: Eukaryota > Metazoa > Chordata > Actinopteri > Cypriniformes > Gobionidae > Pseudorasbora > Pseudorasbora parva. The sequence continues at coordinate 45,945,199 of NC_090173.1, read as the reverse complement.
AACATCTCGGAATGACGGTCAAACTGGAACAAAAATCAAGCACTGGTCGCATTTTCCCCAGTTGTAATGCATTTGTATTGTGAATAGAACGCGATTGGCAATATTCTGAAAAAATAAAATAATATTGAGGAGTCTTTGGAAAATTGTGTCTCACAAACTGTATTCAATTCAGTCATTTCAGATGTGTTAGAACATTTTCAGACTTGAGCATAGTTACGCTAGTTATTTATTTACAAGAATTTAGATTTTTTACATGATAACCAGATGTGAGCAGTGTTTTGATTACCTAGTGTGAGCAAATAAGCACAGAAAGGCCAGATACAGAGCTGCTCTGTGTGTTAGCACATGATCACACTCCCCATCCTCCTCATCAAAGTAACCGGTGTAATCCACATCTGGGAGCCAAGTGTTATTCTTTGCTCAGGTTTTAACGAAAAGGAAAAGTTTGAATCTCTTAAAACGGATGCGATAGCTGATTAGAACGAGCGATGTTCCACAGCGGCATCCTGCTTCACCGTCGCTGCGGTGCTGTCTTCATTGTGTAAATCCCGCCCCAACGTTTCTGATTGGTGCTGCGATTTCGACGGATTAGAAATAGGTTTGAATGGGCTCTTTGCCAGACTACTTGCAGAGCAAATCTAAATTTGCCAGAAGTTGTCTGGGTTTTCCCAGGCTAGCAGAAAAGCTATTTATGACAAAGTCGCAGGGTGGCGTTGATCACTGCTCTGTATACGAGTGACGCAAGCCTGTGTGTGTGAGCGTTTTAATGAAAACAGCACATTAATATAGAACGGTGATTCAATTGACTTGGAACTACCTGTGCATTAAACGGTTTTATTGCACACCTTCCAGCCAATCAGAATCGAGTATAAAGACAGACCATGGCATAATCAAAATAATACACTAACGTTTGGGGTCAGCAAAATATATTTTTCAAAGATATTAATACTGATAATCAGCAGTGATGCATTAAATTGATCATAAATTACAAAGACTATAATGTTATAAAAGATTTCTATTCCAAGTAAATGCTGCTCTTTTGAACTTTCTTTCATCAAAGAATCTTAAAAATGCATAATGGTTTCCACAAAATATTAAGCAGAACAGCTGTTTTAAACTTTGATTATAAGAGGAAATTATTTTTGATGGATCATGTACATATATTGTATTAAATATAGTTATTTTAAATTGTAACATTATTATTTCACAATATTACTGTTTTCGAATCAAATAAAAGAGACTTAGAAAAATGTAAAATGACATGTAAAATCTTACTGACCCTTACTATTGAATATTTTAATGTTAAAATATCAATCTATAAAATAACACATTAAAATGACTGAAAACACTAAGATAAAAGACAGGAAAGCCACATAAAAACTGTCTTGTTAAGGTTGTAGATATGTCCACTGTCCCAATGTCACTCTGTTTGACAACATTGAGTGGATAATTTGTCTCATTTAGAAAGGACCATCTCATGTTCTGTTGACCATCAGGCTTAAGTTCTGCTCTTAAATTAGCCATTCAAAAACAAATAACCCCTCAAATATCCTGACACATGGAAATCAACTCAAAGGGTTAGAAAGAGTGAAGTTAACCACACTATCTAGACTTCTATTGCTGCCCTTTCACTACTGAAAAATGTTCACACAAAAGTCCACATTATATGTTATAATAGTTCATTATCAGTAGTTTCTGAGCATTTTGTAGATATTGCCAACTGCTTTAACTGCCTGAAGGACTGTTTATACATCCTGCGTGTACTTACAGAGGGACCCGTTGAGATTGAGATGGCTTTCTGCGGTCACCAGATCTCGCACGTTCACACTGCCACAGTAGCTGTCATGAGCTGAAACAACACATAAGACAAATATCAGCCCCATCTCACCTAAAATCCCAGGATGATTATTTCAAAAGACCAAGCGGGCATGAATTTGCATATAAAAAATAAATATTATTAAAACAGAAATACACAAAGCACTTTTATTTTATTTAGGGAGATTATTTCCTTATTCATTTAAGATGACTTGCTTATTGGTGTACTTTGAATATTCACGGTGAACCAGAAATAAGGATGTTCAACAATATATAAACAAAAACAATTGAACGAGCACATTTTCAGGGTAAATGAAGTGTTGTAAAATACAGAGAAACATGAAAACGCTGTCCTCACCTGTTTTGTCAACACTGTTCAGAGAGTTTGTCATAGTGGCATCTGCAGCTGTCTGATACACTGACGACACGGAGTACGGTAAAGAATATGCCGTTTCTTCCTCCTTCTCATCTGCGTGGAACGAGCAGTCCTTACAGATATAACCATTGGCCATATTAGTGTGCGTCTCCGTTTTACTGGAATCTCCATTCTCCAACAGAGAGCTGTGAGCAGTTTTTCTTCTCCGTGCTAAACACAACATTAGGAAAAATATCAAATAATTTATCAACAAGAATCAAGGCACACTGTTAAAAGGCCATGTAATGCCTTTTTACTAAAGCTGTGTCCCAAATGACACACTATACACTTATACACTCAACCCTGTAGTGTATGAACTTTACATTGTTATTTTATCATTCAACGTCAGTATCAGCTAATGCCACCCCCTTCACTACGTAATTAAAGCTGTGACAGGTGAGTGCATGAAGTTTCCAATATTCCACACTCTCATCTGGGTATACGACAATTCACCATGACGTCACAACAGTAATAAACGTTCTTCCGGGTGGCAAAAGCCGAAGCGTTCCTATGGCAACGCTAGTAAATTGCTTGGGATTCAGACCAAGTTAACATGATTATTGAGGGACGGATTAACTAATTCAGGAGACAGCAATACATGAAATGCCTAACATGGTCCAGTAGATGTAGCGCTAGTCTAATAACATACTTTTTAAATGAGCCTCAGCCTACCATTGAGTAGTAATTTAGACAGTTGCTGTTTGAATTACAATATGTTAGACTATCGTAGATGGTCTATTTCCCTGTTATCTAACTATTTACCTATTCTCTGCTTTTCAACAAATCATTTGCACACATATTTTTTCTTTATTTTTTGTATCTGAAGCTATAGCAGCAACATTGAAAGCTCTGGTGTCTGTGTTTAACACGAAAGCTTGTGTGATCGCGGCCGGCTCGCGGTGCAAACAGTCGTGCCGCGTACAGCTGATTTGATGCGATGATCAACTTAAATGACTCGTAGCATCTGTAATATCTCACGACGAACTTCGGATGTTAAAATATGTTGTATTTATCATTTTATATGGAGCTAATCGCTACACCTGTTAGCAGTCATAATGTAAACATCTATTATTGATATAAAATAGCCGAAATCACATGAACAATCACACAAAAACCTTATTCCATAGTTACCGTGTGTTTATTAGCTTCTTAGTTCACGCGTAAAACAGACTCGTTCTTCACAGAGCCAGAAATGTCCGAGACAGCTGCGAGCGCGTCATGCGAGGGCGGTGTTGAGCAATATCAAAAGACTGACAGATGAGAGGACGAATGAACGCCTGATGACTGATATCCGATGCATATCATTAAGAAGAGACACAGAGAGAGGTCTGCGCATGTTTTAACTCTTTTATGTCGAATAATTCCGTGAGAAATGAATAGAAATGGTATTCTGTATGACGAAAATATTTTGCAAACGTGATATGTCGATATTTCTCCAAATAAGAGCTAAACTGAAAGCTGTTCTTTGCGATCTCTGTGAACACAAATGAACCAGTGCAGACGAGAGAATGAACGTGCGTGTGAAAATCTATTCAAAATATCGTTCATAACGGATCGATTATAATGCGATTGCACTCCTGACATAAATTAAAAAATGAATGTCACTGCAACCCAGGTTTATCATAAACAGTGTTCAAATATCGAAGCTGGAGTCTTTAATCTTTCTGATGATACTGAGTTTGTCCAGATAAAGTAATATAGAGTGATGAGCAGTGAATGTTGAACAATAGTAATCTGAGGCCGTATGATCTTTGAATCGTAAGGGGTTAAAAGAGATCTAAAGTTTACTAATATTAGTCTCGAATTTCCCCAGCTGAAGACAATTATGCTCTGCTATGATTTTGTCGATGGACCGTTTTGAGAATACTTCTCTGTAGCGCCACTTTTGACGACGTCCACTCGCTTTAGCCTCCTCATCCACAGGTTTTGCTGCATATATTTACTTCTTTCTGAATGAAATCGATACAATTCTACACCTTTTGCTGTATATCGGACGGCGCAACCCCAAACACAACACGTTTTCGTCATAGTTTCAACTTTAATCAACAACAATGTTCTTAACTATGTAACCGTTTACAGTAGCCGGCTGATCTCTTCAGTTTGTCAGTAGAAGCCGCTCGCGTTCTGCCACCCGGAAGTGTCTTGAGGCGATTGTTTACAAACATTCTGAAATGGTCTATTTAAAGTGCACCTTTTCTTTTTGGAATTTCAGTGTAAACACACTCACACTATTTATACATCAAAACGTTATAGAATGGTGCACAAGTACGTGATTTGGGACACAGCTTAAGTCTTGATTTTATTCTCGTTTACTAAAATATGCAGTGTACTTTGATTGGTCAGCTGGACCAGTGTGTTGTGATTGGAGAACTGCTTTGAGCATGTTTCAGAAATGTCCCGCCCCTTATCCTAAATACAAAGTTTCATCAAACTACTAAATCATCCAGGTCTTGTTTGAAACACAGAGGACGGATGATAACCTGACCTGGCCTAGCAGAGTTGTTTACTCTGTTACCTTAAACAAAATCTTCCTACTAAAGCAGCTGTTTATGCATAGTTGCATAGTTTATATAGTCAGGGTTAAATAAGCAATAGTTAAAACGTGACATTTGCCAAAAATGACAAGTGTTATGTTTTGCCAGTTTTTATGAAATATTGCAAAGACAAACTTCAGGAAAATAAGCACTAATTAATTGTGCACAATAGGACCTCGAAGAAGATGCATTAAAAATGTAAATGGGTTTTTCTGTTTTGACCACACTGACTGCATACAGACCACTGACCAGAGTACATGTGTGTCGTGGAGCTCTGTCTGAGCGTGGACTTATCCAGCAGGCTGGAGATCAGAGATGCATCACTGGCTGTACTGATGAAGCTCAGGTCTGATGTGCTCTGATCGTTCTGTGGCGTCTGAGTCACGCTCTGAGACTCGTAAATGGACGAGCCCTGCTGCTGCTGCTGCTGCTGCCTCCTGCTCCGCACAGACCTGTGGGGAAAAATACAGCGGGTCAATTACATTTAAAAGAGAGCATCACTATGCACTTCTATTACACCCTACAAACTGATTTGTTGTTGCCATTCATGGAATCTTATTAAGGAATATTTTCCTTTTATAGTGAGGACCATGAGTAATCCCAGGTTTGTTTTTGAAAGATCTCTTATGCTTACCACGGCTAAAAGTATTTGATTAAAATTACAGTAAAAACAATAATTTTGCAACTGCTTTCTATTTGAATATATTTTAAAAGGTAATTTATTTCTCATTCTCATATAATGATTTGATGATCAAGAAACACTTGATTACAAACTAACTATCAATGTTGAAAACAGTTGTGCTGCTTAATATTTTTTTGTGGAAACTGAGATACATTTCTTTCAGGATGGTTTGATTAATAAAAAAAAGTACAAAATACATTTTTGTAACACTATAGATGTTATTCCTGTCACCTTTGATTAATTTAAAGGGTCCAGACATCAGAAAATCAAATTTGAAAAATCAACCAACTTTCTGCAGTCTCATTATCTCTGTATTTTTTGGTTGAATGGTGATACACGATATATATCCCAGTATTGTCGACATTTTTCTATTTGGAATTTAAAAAAATATATATATTAGTATATTTATATGTTTATTATAATAATTTTATTTTGCATCCTGCCCAATGATGTCCTAAAAAATATGTAGATATTGAAGGCTATAAACAAATACAGTAAATTTAATGTAGGCTATGCACTATATTATGTGCAAAAAGGGTGTTTACAATCTAAAAAACTAAATCAATCATTTTGTTTTTAAAATTAGGAAACTAAAAATGACATTAAAACAAAAGCATATTAGCCTATATTTGATTTACCCATTATAATGTTCACTTTCATAAAAATACACTAACATGCAGGCTTAATATTCCACATATGGCATACAGCTGCAAAGGTTGGGCTAACTCCATATTAAACACTATTGATTAAGAATGGGATGTTCTTAAATTTCATGTGTATGTAAAGGCAGGCGTGCCAAAACTTTTGGCAATACAGTGTATCAGAAGCACAATGCATGAACCACTATTCAAAATCTCTGACACTTGACACACACAAAAATGCATCTATTAATTAATACTATTTATTGAAACACAAAATACTAACCCACTATTTAAAAAAAAAATATTTTTGTATTCTTTATTCAATAAATGTACATGCTTAAGCTTCCTTTATGAGTCATTCAACTGAAGCAAAACTAAGTACTGGCAGGTAAGTTGTACGAACTTGCTGTAAATCATGTAAAATATGTGCTGCCGGGCTGATCGAACAAACTTATCTTTTTGGGGAATTTCTGTAAGGTTAGAAAGTTGGAATTTTTACTATGTCAATTATTTTCCATTCATTCATTTTACTCAAGCACTAACATGTCAGCAATTGCAGGACAGACTCTCTTACTAGTGCAAGTTGTAATGCTGAATGTCACAACCAAATGTCACAATTTATAGTTGCATAATTTCTAAAATTCTTTGCAAATAATGCCCTTTAAGATAAATCTCCTTCCCTGGAAGCAAATATGTCCACAGTAATAAGATAAATGGATACATTTAACAGCTTTAAAAGACTAATTTGCCACATAATTGCAAAATTATTCATTTGGCAAAAACAGAGCAAGGAGGAGAATTTTGTCCCAAACATGCCGCTCACCTCACGTAGATGTGCTGGCATGAGGCTGTGCGGGGTTACCGATAAGAAGTAATGTTGCACACTTGGTTTGTAATCTTAAACTGACAGAGAGATGAACATCTGACCTGCTGACGCTGCTGCTGGTGGTGGTGCTGGTACGTTTGTAGGAGCCATCATTGTGATTCCCTGTGAGCTCATTGAAGCTGTTGTCCCCATAGAAACCACTGCTAGTCTGTAGTCTCAAACTACGCCGTGACATTCTGGGCGAATCGAACACAGGATTGATTTTGTGCTCCTTCTCAAACTCAAGGGCTGCAGATGAGTAACTTGAACTGAAAAGGGGAAAAACATGTACATTCAGATACAAGATTTTCAAATATTCATGTGATGTAACTAGGGATGCACGATATAATCCGCCAAAATATCTGTATCGGCCGATATAATAAAGCTGAAAAATAATGGATTACTTACTTTAGCTGAGACACTTCAAATGCACACTTTTTACCATGATGGTTTTTAATAGCTTGAAATAGGATTTAAATCATTTTGAAAAGGAAAATACAGTTAAATGCAAAACATATACAGAGCAAGTCTTATTTAGATTTTATCGGCCAATATATCAGCTATCGGCTTTCAAATATAAATAATTATTGGTTATCCATATCACCCAATATGTTCATATCAGTGCATCCCTAGTGACATAACCTGTGGATTACAGCTGCTAAAATTAACAAGTTTTATCTTCTGATAATGTCAGCAGTAAAAACCGATAATCCAGAATGAATACATTCCAATATAGAATATGCACTGAACAAAATACTCAAAGAACAAAAATGCTAAATTTGAATGACAGGACCATTGGAAAGCGATGGAAAGTTATGAAGTTTTCAAAGCAATGAATATACTTTTAAAGCTCTTTGAGGCTATAATTACAGATGACAAATGTGAGTTATAGCCCAGCCCTTTCAACTGGGTGTTGCAGTAAGGAGTACAAATAAAAAAAAGAGTCACACAAGAGGCCTACGGCAACACTACAGGAGTTACAATCCTCCATGAAAGACATGGAGAAAGAATTGAGATGATGACAACTGTGCACAAACCTGTCTGGCTCAATAAATCAGACTTGCTGAAAAAGTCTTGCACAAAAAAAAAAAACACATTAAATCTTGGCTAAAGAAGAAAGTTGAAAAGCTTTAAATAGATGAATGGATGAATGAATGAATTACTTTGTGTGAGATGATTTGGAGTAAATTGATTAGTTTGTGATTAGTTTGCATAAATGCATAAAACCATTTTTTTTTTGCTCCTGGGGTTAATAAAGGCCTTCTAAAGTAAATCTTTTGAGTTTTTTAAGAAAAATATCCATATTTACAACTTTATAAAGTAAAATATCTAGCTCCTGCCATATCGCCTTCTATTTTCCACTTATGCAGAAAGTTTAATGCCTCTCACAGTTCTTCAAAACGCTCAAGTTTTTTTTTTTTTTAAAGCTCAGTGTTTGGGCACCCGGGTTTCCAGATCTGCTCTAGTTCACCACATCTGCAGCTACAAAAGTTGCTGCTGATCCTGCAGCCTATCTGGCAACCTCGAGTCAGGGGGGAGGGGGATAGTGATTCCAGTACCAGTTTTGGACACAATCTTACATACATTTCCTTTAAAGGGTTAGTTCACCCAAAAATGAAATGTATGTCATTAATAACTCTAATGACCCCAATGTTGTTCCACACCCGTATTTTGTTTAGTTTTTTTTTTTTTCCAGAATTGTGATCTCTATTAGGAAAAACAACAAATAGTGATTCTCAGTTTATCCAGAATTGTGCAGCTCTAGGACATAGTCAAGATTAAAGCACAAATCAAGCATCAAAACCTTAAGGAGTATCACTACTGTGCATCTCTCTCACGCTCTCTCCCTGAATAAACCAGCAGGATTAACCCACCAATTAGAGCCAATTAAGGTCTCAACCTGCCTCTGGAGGGCTTTACAACAATCACATGAGTGTCAATGTTACAGCAGGCTAAAAGGCAAGATTACCAGTGAATAATGACTTGCATATAGTCTGCTTCTCATGAAAAGCTATCGTATTGCATCAGAAGACTTGAAATTAGGGTCTGGTTTTATAATACTTTTATGGTGTCATTTTGGAGTTTGAACGCCCCAGTCCTCTTTATAATAATGTGTGTATGTATATAAGGTCATACTAGAGCTGCAAGATTAATCAATAAAAGATTGTGATCTTGAGCCAAACCGACTTGCCTGTGTCTAATAAACCTTTGACAAAAAACCCCACAGTGGAACATTCAAATCGGTGTTGGCGCTGCCGCTGCCGCTGATCAGAGAGACCAGTGATCATGTTTGAATCAGCTTCAAACAATATTTTCAACAACACTACATCAATATTTCTGTTTTACAAATATGGAAATTATCAACAGAAGTAGGGATGTCAATTTTCACAAATTCCCATGATCGATCGTCGTTTAAATTAACAATCAATTAATCGATTAATCGTTAACCATAATACTGAAATATGCGTCTACAGCAGTGGCTTGTAGCCGACAGCATGACAGTAGGCCTATGTGCAATGCTGCTCAAAACGCCATGTTCTTCACCAAATGAATGAGAAGGATTTTTTTTATCTAAACAAAGGGCTATGGGATTGTAATTAGTCGATGTTATTTATAATTTAATTAAATTACTTATTTAATAACCGAATATAACATGTAATACAACACGAACGCTGCCTCAGATCTGTTATCCAGCATTTGTGGACGCACTTGCAAGAGCAACATGCTGAAACGTCACCTAAACCCAGTTAATTCAAAACGATTTATTAAAATATTGTTTTCATTAATGTTATGTAATGTGACCGTCCCAATCAAAGTTATTATTAGTCGTGCGTTGCTGTTTGAACAGCGCGAGCTGAAGCTGATGCGCTGAATCAACACTGGTAAGTTACACTGAAACTTTGCTAGCACGTTATTTAACTCAACAAAAAGCTTCCTATATGAGATTAATCAGATTTATATAAAGTTAACAAAATATTACAAATTATATATCTTCACAAAATGATGCGAATGGACAAGTGAACTTGAAGAATGGGAGACGCGTGGTTTGCACGCGCTCTAGGAACAACGCTCTGAACACGGCACCTAAACCCAATGACTTTACAACCATTTATTAAAATAGTGTTCTCATTTCTGTTATATAATATGACTGTCCCAATCATCGTTATTATGCATTGCTCTGTATGCGCTAAAGCCGAAACACTGAATGAAAACCGGTAGCCATCACTGACTGAAGCCATTTGTTAGTGCGTTTTATTTCGCTGAAAAAAACGCATCCTATATGATTGATCACATATATAACGTCACAAAATACATGTAATATTACAAATTACTTCAGCACAATCTGATGCGAATGCACAAGTGAACTTGAACTGAGTTACATGCGCGAGTCAGAATGCGTGACTCATGTTGTGCATGCGCTCTTCCTGGATCAACGCAATGAAACACACGGCAAATAAACCCAAATAATTAACAATCACAATGTTTTATTACAATAGTGTTCTCATTAATGTTGTGTAATATGACAGTCCCAATCAGTCATTATTAGTGCTGTTGGAGCTACAGGCTGAAGATGATCACCGCCACGCTTTTACTACCGCTCGCCTCTAACGTTAATTATTAACCAAATGCATCCTTATGAGATAAATCAGCTAAAGATAGGCCTGCACATTATAAACACAATATTACAACTTACATTTGCACAAAACAAAAGGCTGCGAATGCACATGCAAGCTTGCAGTCATGATGAAGGTGTAACTCCAGCTGTAAAATGGTTCCAAATAGAACTCGGGCGCGCTCGCATCATTTTTCCTCCCGTTTCCTCACGCAGTCGATTAAGCAGCATGACCCTGCTTAATCGATGATCGGTAAGTCTTATCGATCAAATGTCTTATCAACAATTAATCGATCATCAATTAATCGTTGACATCCCTAAACAGAAGTACTGAGATGAAAGTTAATAGTTCAGATATTAATAAACACAATTGTATTGATCCATATATTAGAATGATTTCTGAAGAAATATGTGACACTGAAGACTGGAGGAATGATGCTGAAAATTCAAATCAAACTTTAGCCACAGGAATAAATTACATTTTACTATACTACAATATGGAAAACACTTATTTTGAATTGTAATACTATTTCACAATCTTAGATTATTTTTTTTTCTAAAATAAACACAACACACTTCTTTCAAAAGCATTTAAAAGATCTTACAGAGCAAACCCCTAACTTTTCAACAATAGTCTATGACATTTTTTAAAGGTGCCCTAAATTGAAAAATTGAATTAACCTTGCCATAGTGAAATAATAAGAGTTCAGTACATGGACATCACATACGGTGAGTCTAAAACACCAATGCTTCCTCCTTCATAAGTAAATCTTGTGCATGAAAAACACCATGGAAAAAGAAGTGCTTCTCAACATAATGCCAACCGTGATGCAAGCATTGGGGATCATTTATATGTACGCCCCCAACATTTGCATATGTCCGAACATGTTCATTGTCAGGTGGAACTGCAGGTAAACAAGCGACACTCGAGGATAGCAAAAACGACAGCTCTCATGGACACGTCATGTTCCAGGCTGTGCAGGGGACGTGAGGACTTTTCTACCCTTCCCACAGATAAAAAATGTCAACAGTCATGGTTGATATTTATTATAATCGGATACCACAACAATTTAATTCAAGATCGTTCGTTTGAAACTGAAGAAAGTGGCAATTACAACTGTATTCCTGCAAGCAGTAAGTAGTGATTTATCCACTTATTGACTGTTTAAATAATTTCTGATTAAATTGAAAGTTTCTTAAGCCCCTTTCACACTGCGATTCCGGCAAATACACGGATAATGCGACCCGGCATTTGTTCCCGGGCTGCTAGATTTGGTCCATTCACACTGCCAGCGAAATACCGTAATATGTGCGCTTTCACACACAACGCTTAACGGTCCCGGGTTGAGTTGACACGTGACATCCTGATGTGACGTATAATGGCGAGCGATCTCAGCTTCAGCGCGGATAGTAAGGAGCTCCGTGGTCTCGACTTGTGTCCAGTTTGCACACATTTCTGCTTGTTTAATTTGAGTTTCTTTTGTATACGAACACTCTCTGCGGTTAAAACACCGACTAGCTCTTCTGGCACTGCAGGGTTGTATTATTGAAAAAAAAAGCTCTATGAGTCGCACGAGAACTACGTACACGTTGCGGCATTAGTTTCGGCTTTTGCTCACACAGCGCTCGTCCCGGGTTGAATATCGCAATATTACTAGGTCGCCGACCCGGGTCGAATTCGGTAATCAATCCCAGGACGTGGTTGCTTTCATACAGAAGGCGACCCGGCAATGTTCCGGGAATATTGCAGGTCCGACCTGCAGTGTGAAAGGGGCTCTAGGGAGACCGCATTGTCTAGATAACGCAAGATGCTTACAGTAACAATAGGAAACCCCAAGTACCATACAAAACTAAATAGTGTGTCTAATGACAAAGGGTAATATTATTTTGTATTACAAAATACAAACGTAGATACGTTGCTTACAGATCGTTCACTCGATCCTTCTAGCAAACGTCACCTTTTCCACCATATACCGTATTTTCCGGACTATAAGTTGCATCAGTCAAAAAATGCGTCATGAAGAGGAAAAAAAACATAAGTCTCACTGGACTATAAGCATAGACAGTAAAAGAAATGGACAGAGCTATCCCATTGACTTCAACGGCGGAAAAAGGAGGCCAATCAGAGGCACTCACTTCCTGATGGCTGAGCGAACTGCGCAGGCTCAGACTGAGCTTGACGACGTAGATGTGACGTGAGCCTCCTGTCTGACAGTTGTAGGTCTTCTAGTAGTTGAGGAAAGTGAAATCTGAATCACGTTGTTTAAATATTTTCTCCCGTTGCTTTTGGCTCACTATGGGCTTCTCTCCATTCTTTCCCTTGACTTTATCGGACTTTATGCTTCCACGTCCCCCCGACTGCCTCAAAGACAGTAAAAGATTGTTTCTGAGTGTCTCCTCCTGTCTATAAGGTAATTTCTCACCTGTGCGACGGAATCGCATTGGTTATGACTCATTTGTCAGCCTATTTTTACAAAAACAGCTTCTACAGGGCAATAGTGTAAGATACAAGGTAATGGAGCCTTTTATGCATTGTTGTTTTTCTTAATAAATAAACAATGGACAAATGGAGTCTTTAAACGTCTCAGATGTAAAGTTTTTCACTGTCAAAGTGACTCAAAAATGAATGGGAGTCAATGGGATGCTAACAGCAGGTGATGGCTTGGTTAGCAATGGCCGCCCCTATGGGTGGAACGCTTTCCGAGTGCTAGATTGCAGTGACTATAAGTCACACACATATCTATATATATATATATATATATATATATATATATATATATATATTAGGGGTGTAACGATACGCGTATTCGTATTGAACCGTTCGGTACGAGGCTTTTGGTTCGGTACGCGGTACGCATTATGTACCGAACGGTTCTTGGACTAATTAATTAGATTTGGAAAATAAGTTTGTGAAATATAATAATATGCGTTCAACAAGGTAGCCCAATAACCAAAACGACATAACAGGCAATGTCCCTGACACCGCCGAAGTGAAAGAAAAAAAAAACACCAAATATGTTTTAGGCTGCTCAGTCAGGTGCTCGCTTACTCAGTAGGCTACGCGCTGAATGCTCGTGGCAAAATGGCAATTGCGTTTAACAAACCAGAAATAGAAGATCCTCCAATAACCAACAGGTGTTTGGGTGAACTTTGGATTCTTGGTAAGCTATGATGGTGTTGGCAAGATTGATGGATTAAAAAACAACTGTATGTCGCATTTGCTGATGGTACAGCAGCGGGAATAATTCATGTCATGTCAATCAAAGCCGACAACAAGACGATCTTGTTGTCTTTACGCCGACAACAAGACGATAAAAAGGAGAAACAGCCACAAACTATCCCACAAACTATCCCCGCAGCATTTAGACAGACATTTCCAACTTATTCAAATGGCAAAAGACATCACCGCGGCGAGTGGTCCATTTATAGCCGCGGATATGAGACCTAACGCCCGTTTCACACATACTCCGTCTGCAGTGCGTGTGCGGTGCGTATTTTTTTCCGTACCCATGTTAACGGATGACAGCTTTCAAACTGCACGCGGGTGCGGTCCGTCAGTCCGTTCCAGGTGCGGTGCGTCTGCAGCAGTGCACGGATCGTTTTCGTACCGAGTCTATTTTTTGCTGCGCTGCGTTGCTGCATTAAAATGGTAGAACATTGTTCGCATTAAAATAAACATGTACTGACGCGAAAATCTAGTAATTTCACCACAGATGCATCTCATTTAAAATATACTCTTGTTTCAAAGTCAACAGATGGCTTTTTTTTTTTCTCAAGTAAAGCAACAAAACGACACCTTACCTGGCATTTAGGTTAAAAAAATGTGCCATAATGGAGAGCACTCATACTTTGGAGGTGAAAAGCAAAGTTCTTTTTGACCTGCAGGATTTCTTTTAAAAGGGTGTAAAAACGAAAGTAAAGACTAGAGTCGGCTGTTTTTGAATAGACTATTGTAAGTTTCTAATTTAAAATGTTTGTGATTTAAGGCTATAAACTATGTTTAAATGTTTTGCCACTTGTGTGAGCTAAATCTAAAGTATAAAAATATGAATAAATGAATTTAATAAAATGTTGTTTAAATGTAGGAGGCTCCGTAACCTGACTTCTATTAAAGAGTAAACAAAGAAAATTGGAATTCTGACGAGGCATGTTCAGTAAAAACTTTTGGATTTTAAATAAAAATATGATTAAATGCTGTGTTTGTGATATGCAACAGTGGATCAGTTGCGGACTGCAAACGCAGCATATGTAAAGCACTACAGGGTGTGGGGCTCCTGCAACGCACACGCAACGCAACACGCACCGCACACGCTAATGTAAAGAGCTAATGTCTTATTCCTGTAACTACATAGAAGATGGGTAAAATCATACAACAACAAAAAAAATCATACTTTGTTAGTTTTAATAAAATAATAATAAAAAAGGTAATTTCTGCCAATTTTTTCTTTTTGCTGTATCTAAAACATACCGAACCGTACCGAACCGAACCGTGACACCAGTGTATCGTATCGAACCGAACCGTGAATTTTGTGAACCGTTACACCCCTAATATATATATATATATCCCCTTGTCTATAAGTCGCATTAGGGCAGAAGCATAGCGGGAGCCGCGCGTGCATGCGTGCACCCGCTCACTGTGCATAACCGAGCAGAAGAAAGAAAGTTTGAAGTGAGTGAGAAACTTGTGAGGGACTGGCGAAAAGCAGAGGTTACTTTAACTGTAATGAAGAAAACAAAGAAAGCTAATCGCAGACTGTAAACAAGATGGCCAGAGCTGAAGGAACGAGTCCACAGATGCTTGAACTCTCTGCCGGCAGAGGCTCAGCCGCGGGAGACGAACGCTGTGTGAATCGTTCTCGGCTGCATATTTTACTACATGCAGTTTGTAATTTGCAGAATAAGATTTTCTTTATGGGGACATTTTTTTTTTGTATTCAGTCTAAGTTGTTGTCTTTAAGTTAATATAGAGTTTTTTTCAGTTATTTTTTTCAGGGGTAGGCTACAGGAGCAGCATAAAGCGCCCTCTCGCGGCTATATGTTTATTCTTCTCAGTCAGTGAATTAAATTTGATATACAAGTTGCACCTGACTATAAGGTCCGGAAAATACAGTAAGTTAAAACGATAGTCATTTGACAAGGCCATTCATTCTCAAAAAAAAAATCATCTATATCTCTCAATCTCTCTCATTCTCAATATCCATTTTGAGAAATGTTGGTTATTTGACATTATTATTTAAGACATCAACAGTCAAGTTCATTCACAATTTTTTGTACATTAAACTATTACTTAAGCTCAGTGTAGGCCAGGGACACAATATTCTTCAAATATCAACTATTTTTTATTTAATTTTATGTCCATAAATAGTTAATAAATAAGTCAAAAACAATGCCAATATGCAACATATTTATCTTAACATTGTCAAACATCTTAAATTGGTTAAAAAAAAACAATACATCATAAATATATGGAATAGTATATACAAAGATTGATTAATAATAATAAGATTCCAAGTTAGTTTGGCCAGAACATACATAATTTTTTTTTTTTTTTTTGCAAAATGCTATCCACCATAGGCTATTTCATTCTACTGTAATACCATTAAGAAAAGCGAGTGTGTGTGTCTGTGTGTGTATATGTGTGTGTGTGTATGTGCGCGCGCGCACATGACACAGACCAACGTTACTCGCAGTCGCACGCTGACCAAAATAAATCTTTGGATGTTTTCCCTCCCCTGAATGCCTTGCCCGTTTGGTCTTCTCCCTTTGATGATCTTCTTAAGATACCTTCCTTACCGGCTCGAATCCGTTATCGAAATCCATAACGTTAAGCTTGACTCTGAAGCTTTGATTCTCTAACTGACAGACAGCTGTTGATCAGTGACGTAGCCTACGTGACTGACAGCTCGCCTTCAGTAGCCTATAAAAAATTAAACGATAAACCTTTTTTAGTTAGCCAATTGAATCCTCTTTTTAAAAATATGTTTTTTGTTTTGCTATTATCGTTAAATCACTGAGCAAACTCAGAGCACTTCACCGGCGGTGACTCTCTCCTCGCGTGACATCCTGAGCTCGCGCAGCATCCTGAACGTTCTTTATCGCACTTTGTAAAGAAACTGGGCTGCCGGATATCGCGTTTTGTGAAAAAATATATTTTGCAGGAGGCTTAAAATGTACATTTTTAAATCTTATTAATGGCAGCAATTCACACATAGATTAAGGTACATCTAAACAATGACATCCAATAATAAAATCTAGATGTCAAAAAATGGCCTTTATCGCGTTTTGCAACCGAACTCTTCATATATATATATATATATATATATATATATATATATATATATATATATAATATATATGTATATATATATATTTTTTTTTGAGAACTTAAGTATGATGTTTTTTCATGCTTGTATTTCAGAGTACATCACAGTCCCTGCGTAGCCTACATTGTAACTAACATTATATAAACATGCAATATCGTTGACGAAAAAAGTAAAAAAACACTGGTTTTAGTTTTGTCTGAGGGAATGAAGAGCGTTCGTGCAGTTGCCAGATTTCAGTAATTTAAATCCCCCAAACAGAGCTTTTCTGTCAAAAGAACACGTATACTATCCGGTGTTTTACCTTAACGTACAATCTGGCAATCATATGCACGTAAGCTCTCTCTCACGCGGGGATGATCTGAAAACACCAATAAACAAGTAAGCTGCATTTACATTTACATTTAATCATTTAGCAGACGCTTTATCCAAAGCGACTTACAAAAAAGGGGAGAGCAATAGAAGCAACGAAACAAACAAGGCCAACAACCTGTAAGAGCTGTAAGAAGTCTCAGTTAATTAGCACAGTACACAGTTTTTTTGTTGTTGTTTTTTTTGCTGCATTTCAGCAATCTCTATTTGAAATGTTCTGCTTAAAGTGTGTCATTCAGTCGGTCTTGTGTTCTGTCAGGATGGTCAGGACTCACAAGCCGCTTCACTGAACTGCTGTGTGCTGTGAGCTGCTGAAATAAGCCAATCAGAGCAGAGCTCTAATTTTAATATTAATGACTCTTCCAAATAAGGCATTACAGAGCATTACATAGGGACAATTTATAGGGTTGTAAATGGACCTGTAAAACTGTATCTGGACAGTTCTTGCCCTTAAATAAGCCACATACCCTCTATGTAGATATCAGAGAACAATTTAACATATTGTTTCAAATCATTCTAGGGCACCTTTAAAATAGACACACATCTGTTCACCAGCCAAGCCAGTAACATGGCCAAATTAATCTCAAAATATTACACCTACTCAATTTCAGCAGCAATCACTAATTAACAACTTTATTAACAAATGACACCACAATATTAGTATCAACATAACAAGCTGAGCTGGATACAAGTCATGCGTAAACACCAGTGTCCAGAACACAAAATAAAACAAGAAACGGAAATGAGAACCATCTTAAAATAACAGTCCCTTTAAGGCTGTCTTCCTATGAAAAATACCCATTGGACCTGCGCCATATCAGATTAGCTTGAATAAAACACACTCCTCCCAAAGCTAAAACTTCACAGAATTACTAGAAGGCACTTTATCTTCAAAATACACAATCTCTAACCTCCAGCAATATGGCAACATACATGTTATATCAAATCTTGAAAGATGGCTTCTTTGCCAATTTCTTACTTTGCAGCTGGTTATTATTGGCACAGAAAATAAAAGGGCTCTGTTACAATCAGGGAGAACATACACTATAAAAGACACTAAAAATAAATGTAGGCTACATGAATTCAATCTAAAGAAACAAAAAAACAAACTAGAGCTGCACAATTTGTTTTTCTGATAAAATTGTGAATAATAATTATCAGATAAAATTATGAGGAAATTATGATTTTACTATTTCACTGTAAAATAAAGTATTTAAGAAAAATATAATTAAATGCACATACTTATGATATATAATATAAATATAATTTGTTTTACAGTACAACTGTAAAATTGTAATACTGGTATTTATTTTTATCAAAATAATTAAAGTTCATTATGCTAAATCTTTATCATGGCCGGTTCTGCACTTTAGTACTTTCTTAAGTCTGTGGGACAATTTGAGGATCTCATCCCGAGACAGCAGCGCATCTGACGAGACAAACCGGGCTCTTCAGGAACCAATCCATCTGGTCTGTTTCCAGTTCAGTCACAATGTAAACATTTAAGTGCCACAGACATACTGATGGCAACACATTCACTTTCCATAATCGCGGACATAAGGCTAAAAAAAAAAAACGATATATAAAAGGTTAACTTAGGTTATTGCTGTCTGTAAACACAGTAGTAAACACAGCTGCAGATGCACAGCTTTGACTAGACCTACAGCTGTAATCTCATGAGATATGCCATACCTGGCAAAGGTTAATGTTGAGTGAATAGCTCATGACATCAACTTGACATTTCATCACCTTTGTTTACTTGTATGTGATTGGTTGAAGCCATTTTTAACGCCGCTAGAGTAAAAAAAAAAAAATCGAAACTGAAACGAAAAAAATAAATGCCGTTTTTTCGCCGCAGCACATTCGCGTTCGGTGTGGAAGCGCTCAATACAAACAGCTGACCAAAAAATCAAACCATTGTGCGCATTATTCGCACGTCAAAATCGCGGCCCCAGTATAGCCGCTCCTCTGTGTTTTTTAATGGATGCGAGGCAAACAAAACAATAAAATTACACTTCAAATATTTTCCCCCCAAAGTTAGTTTATGTCATTGAAGGCAGTTATCATCACGATGATTTAATTTCAAGTGTTCGTTTTTAAAATAAGTTTAGTTTTAGTTAGTTATTTGATGCTATAAAAACGGGGTGTGTGACGTCATGATTGACGGCTGAGATCGACGTCTTCTCTGAGTGAAGTTGTCACTGAGCCACTAACGGACTTTTTTTCAGGATTTTTGGGAGCAGATTAGAGCTTTAGCTTTATTTTCTAAATTTCCATTACTGTTTATTTCACACCAACATAATTAATTGTTCTGCATCTGTGAGAGTGTGGGCGGGCTTTTGATATCGCGACTGTACTTCCTGCTCTCTACTGGGCAAGATGTCAGTGGCAGCGCCGTGCAGGCCGTCTGAAAGCTTCAACTCGGGCAAACGGAAACGGATGATGTCGAGTCGTTCATATTTTTTTACGGTCTATGTGTGTGAAGAACAATACAATCTCTAGTCCAGTGTTGTCTGTTGTGATCTAACAGACACCCGGGAGAAAGTAACACGATTTACAGCAATAAACGGAAGCAGATATCTCTCCATCTTGGAGAGTTTCATCGTGTTGACTGTCATAACCGATATGACACACAGTTTGAAAGCTGGATAAAGTGACTGAGCTGCAGCGAAGGGAAGCATGCATTGACTTGAACTTGAATTTAATGACTTAAATATTCATCTGTACTCATATTAAACTATGGAATGGCTTCAGAACACTTATAATATAGTGCATGAATCGTTGATGCTTTATAATGTTTTTGTGCCTTTTGTAGGGCACTGGGGATTAAAGGGTTAGTTCACCCAAAAATGAAACTGATGTCATTAATGACTCACCCTAATGTCGTTCCACACCCGTAAGACCGCCGTTCATCGGAACACAGTTTAAGGTATTTTATATTTTAGTCCCAGAGCATATACAGTCAATGCCCACTTTACTGTCCATGTCCAGAAAGGGAATAAAAACATCAACAAAGTAGTCCATATGTGACATCAGTTGGTTGATTAGGATCTCTTGAAGCATCGAAAATACATTTTGGTCCAAAAATATAAAAAACTATGATTTTATTCAGCATTGTCTTCTCTTCCGCGTTCCTCCAAAAAGATTCAAACAGTGTGAATCGATCAATGATTCGGGTTGCCAATGTCACGTGATTTCAGCAGTTTGGATCGCATCAAACTGCCAAACCGCTGAAATCACATGACACTGGCGACCCGAAGCATTGATCGATTCACTGATTCATTAACCGTTTGAATCTTTGACCTAGACAAAGGTCAACCACCTCCCCAGAATCCACACACACACACGGCTGGCCTGCTGTGGGGACTCTCCACAGATGTAATGGATTTATACTGTACAAACCATATATTCTATCCCATTACAATAACCCCATGATCACACAAAACTTTCTGCATTTTTACATTTTCAAAATAATGTACCTGTATGATTCTTATTCTGCATGATTTATAAGCTTTTGTAGCCATTAAGGACCTATATTTAGGTCCCCACAGTGACACAAGCCCCCATGTGTCTATTCAAGTTGAAGTCCCCACCAGGATAGAAAAACATGTACACACATACACATACACACGTACACAAGCGCTGATACCGACGACTGACAAGAGGAAATCTGATTAGAGAAAGAACACATGAAGCTCACAGTGAGATTAAGAACCTCACGGCTCATGAGTGTCTGAGCTCAGACTGAAGAGTTTCATGGCTTTATTTCAGAGAGGCACTACAGGGTCTGAGTGGGCTTAACATTAGCTCCTGCTCTACGGTCAACAAGCAGCATCTTGCTCCACAGCTGACCCTCTTGACCAATCACTCGCTTCCCACTTACTATCTTAAATACTATATCCCTCTTCCTTTACCTCACTATACTAGGGGTGTCCCCAACTAAAAGGATTTACACATTCGAATCAGAATTGTCAAATCTTTCTATATTGGATGGGTTGGGAGGGGCATGACACTAGTCAGCAGGAGGGTTAAACTATTTTTATTTTCCTTTACACTCTGCACACTGCAACAACTTTTAATAAAGTGACCAAAACTGCCTGCCAACTGACAATGGCTTTCTTATTTAGGTTTAAATAAAAGGTAATGTGGTGGATAAACATTCGTAAAACGTTTTCTCATAACATTTTAAAGCTGCGATCGAAATACAGAACATCACACAAATATATAAAAGAACATTTTGATAAATAAACCTAAAAAAATACCTGCCTAGAGAGGAAAAGAACACCTTGAGTGTGATGATGAACATCTTGGTGAAATCAGTGTACATTGGCAATATGAAGGAAATATAATATAAATGTAATATAAAACCTTAAAATGGCGCTCTGTGGCGCGGCATGATTTTAAACAACTTCCTGAGGTGTCGCAGACAGGCGCCGAATGCCGCTGCCAGTGTGTGTACAGTGATTGAAAACAATGCGTTCGAATTTTAAAGGCGCGGCGCTGAGTTTCGCTCATTTTTTTTTTTACTTAGGCTAGAACTAGTAAAAAAAAAAAAAAATTCTATAAAAAATTTGGATATCATAAAAACCTTATTTAAAGCAAAAAAACTATTATCATGAAATAAAACGACTCATATTTTGTTATAATATTTTGGTTATAATAAAATTCAGGCATCAAATGTCACTTCCGGTGTGCATTAAGTAATGAAAGCTGGATAAAAACAAATATGCACAACATATTGTGCATTCCTAGTCCTATATATAATTGTATTTTAATTTTATTTCAGCTACCATCGCTATTTCCTTATAACAGAAACAAAAAGTATAAAACTTTTTAAGGCAAAATACATTTGTGCTTGGCTCTTCCAGAAAAAGAATAATTACTATCAGATGGGAGGAAATAAAAAGTGAGGTGGTTATTTAAATTCTGCGATTTCATTTCCTCTTATTACAGCTCAGCTTAAACAGAACAAAACCCCTATTAAGTAACTAAGTAACTTCAGTGCATTTAACACACACACACACACACACACACACACACACACACACACACACACACACACACACACACACACACACACACACACACACACACACACACACACACACACACACACACACGTTAGCATACAGCTGTCAGACACTCCAGCAGCTGCTGAGTGACAGGGGAACAGACTTAAGCCATTCCAACTTATTCCTGTAGAAGTATTTCCTTCATGCAGATGCAGGACACTTTCCTAGAATGCATGTCTTCTACAATCTTGCCTAACATTTTAATACAGTTCCCCTCAGATGTTCAAATAAGAATTTATTTCTTGGTGTTTCTGCCCGTTTCACAGGTTCCTCTGAAGATGCAACATGACATATAATTTGAACACAAATATGAATAAGCACAAACTACCAATACTCTGCAAACAACTGTTTGCAACCAAACATTAAACATGAACTGCACTGTCTGCCAAATGAGTGAAAACTGGTTTGTACCATAGCATTTACTCACCATTTTGCCAGTAATTGTACTAGTTATACACAATTGTATAGTTATACAACATAATACATGCTTCAAGATAAATCTCATATTTAATCACCAAAATATTAGGGGGTGGGGGTCACAAATATCACAATGGGTCACAATGTTTTGCCAGAGTTTACAAAATACAATTGTATAGCACATGAAAAATATTTTTGACCAGTACATATCCACAATTAACCTGATATTAGCTCATACTCAATTTTGAAAGCAGCTAATATATCATTTAAAATAATTTTTCAGGTCCACTGTCTCTGTTCGAGGCCTTGTGTCTGCATCAATCTCAAGTAATCATTTCAAAGGGATCCAGTAGGAAAATGTTAGCAGAAAACAGTTTTCACAAACACTCAACAAGCATGTTGCTCTATTCTCGCTGCACTCCTTTCTCTGTTGAGTGTACACAATAACTCTTTGTACGCATGTCTTCCCTGTTTGACACGTGTTGAGTAACTCTAATTCGTCACCTCCCTCTGAGTGCCAGCGACAGATGGCTCAACGGTTTGTCACTCGATCCCACTTCTTTTTACGACGGTTTCTGCCTGAAGACCACAGTCATGCAACCAACGCTGACACACTCATGTGATACACCCACTGGCACCGCTGAAACAAACCTGTACGGCAGCCAGTTAGGCAGAGGATATCTTAGTAAATATAACAGCAATAAAGCTGTGTCGGATATTCATAATTGGAATAAAAGTTTTATTTTTCATGCTTTAATTACAGACTACAATGTTTCTGTAAAATGCAGGACTGAATATGAAATTGCGATGTTTGACCAGTGTTGGGCAGTAGGACCAAAAATCATACAGATTTTTTTTGGCAAGTTCAGTGTTTAAAATAAATGTATGAAATTATGCAATATTGCTTAAAGGGGGGGTGACACACTCAGTTTCAGTCAATCTCATGTCAATCTTGAGTACCTATAGAGTAGTATTGCATCCTTCATATCTCCGAAAAGTCTTTAGTTTTATTATAAAAGAAATATGGGCTGTACCGAGTCTTTCCGGAAAAAAACGAGCGCCTGGAGGCATATCGTGTGGGCGGAGCTAAAGAAGGACAAGTGCGCAAAGCGGTGACGTCCTCAAGCGTGGAGAAACCCATGGCTATCACAGATAATGATCCAGAATCATTCGGAGGCTGAAATAAATTGAACAGGAGAAACGGCAACAGCAGGATGTCCGTCTCTGTGGTATGTACTGTATTTAGTGGCCTGTCAATATTTGTGTGTCTTTACTCGCAGTTAATGAGGACATGATTCGGTTTATGGACTATTGTATGTGATTAAACCTTAGCAGTAGCAAGCAAAACGGTTTTGCACGTCAGACTAGTGTACATAGAACAACAATAGAGTCCGTTAGCGCATTTGAATGACGAAGCACGCGATTGTGTCGTTTACTGATGTTTACTCACGCGACGGTAGCCAATAGCACAGACATTTGAAGCAGTTTTACTCACCGAGTGCTTCCAAAGCAGGACCGAACCTTTATCGCTGGGACCGTTCCGTCAAAAACACACTTCTTTGGTATGATTTGGTGAAGTCCTGACAGCAGTGAACAGTGGAGATCCACTTTTGCGTCGTGATTGAAGCGATGTTGTGAAGCTTCCCGTCATTTCTGCGTTCAAATCGGGTCAAATGCAGCGCTGCCTTCCCGGAACGCTGTGCTGAAGCGTTGAAGTCGCCCATAGGAATAAAGTGGAGCGCGGCGCCTGGAACGACTGGATCTGCACCGGAGAGAGTGTTTATGGGCGTGCATTTCCTCTCTCGCTCTATTCACGCGCGCGCACACCCTACCGGGAGAAGAGCCAACATACAAGGACCTTCCGATCTATTAACGTCAAGTCGAGCCATACTCGAAAAAAACTCTGTGAAACTTGTGAAAGGAGTTTTTGACCCAGAAATACTCCATCAAACGTCCAACATTAGTTTTTGAAACTTTGTCTATGTTTAGGATGGGAATCCAAGTCTTTAAAAGTGTAAAAAGCTCAGTACGCATGAAACAGCATTTCACCCCCCCTTTAAAAACAGCGTTTTATTATTTATTATTTAAAAATATTATTTATTTAAAAAGAATATTATTCTATTGTGAAATAGTAATGTATTTCTTTCATAATTTCTCCAAGTTAGACAGAACTTTTATTTTGGCAGGTTGTAATATAGATGAAGACCTTTGATATATGGTGTCTTTAGTAAACTATTATTACTACTACTTGAAGTACACTATTGTGCAATAGTAATATATTCCTGTTATAATTTCTTCATGTTAAACCAAACTTTTATTTTGACGGGTTGTGGTGAAGACCTTTGAGTTTCCATGTGTATATGATAAGGCAATTAGCCTAGAAATCTAGACGCACCCTAGCGGCAGCAAATCTAATTTGCCGCGAGTGTCGTCTAGCAACTCACAATACCCTTCTGAGCTGTAAAAACCAAACTCTGGTCGGGCCAATCACATCGTTTATAGAGTCGGTGGGCGGGGCTTAACATAATGATGGCAGAGTTGCGTTTGCGTGCTTCTAGTAAACACAGAGACTGGCGAACGGCGGTCTTTCGAATCAGCTTTGACCGTGACTCTGGAAGACTTGGAGTTAAGCTTTCCTCTGAGAAAAGAACAAAGAACGGCACTGAAGTCATTCTTAAAAAGGGAAGATGTGTTCTGAGTTTTGCCGACCGGATACGGTGAATGTTTAATCTGTCAACGAGCACCGCTTTACATTGCTCTGGTTGGTTGTAGCGCTATCCTATCACGTGCAGAGGGAGTTTGAAAGACAACCGTTTATCCCGCCCCTCGGATTGAGCCCTGTCAATGGTGAGTTTCCAGACCAAACATCTTGATGTGGGTCTGGATCGTCAGCTATAAGGCCATTTTTACTATAGTTTCTTTTTTACTGCGGTTAATTCTATTTATTAATTTTATGGTTAATTTATATTTATTTACTAGGGATGCACCGAATCCAGGATTCGGGTTCGGATTCGGACGAATATTGGGCTTTTTGACTGGGTTCGGTTTCTGCCGAACCTTAGAATTTTTTTCCACTGAACCGAACCCGCTTGCACTACGCGATACCGGTCGAACATGATGCCGCGGTTGATTATGGCAACGTGTTTACTAGGTGGACCGTTCGAATGCAGTAGGCTGTGAGAGAGTGAAAATGGAACTTGTGAACAGAAAATGTGTTGTTGTTTGGCAGTCCTTTCAGTCACAAGAAGGCAATTCAAGTCGAGCTATATGTTCAATTTGCAATGCCGATTTGTCTCGTGGTGGCATGAAACCCAAAACAATAGCCACATGATGTCCGGTTCGCGAACGAATCGTTATTTTTAACCGGATCTTTTCAGTGATCTGGTCGAACCAGTTCACCAAATCGGACTGAATCGTTCTAAACAGTTCGCGTCTCAAATCAGCGCTGATCTCACAAGTTACTATAGTTACTGACTTTCTGACATGAGTGACATTCCCTCAGACTAGAAATAAACTAATATCTTGAAGTATATGTTGTAACTCCAACAGTTCACTGAACTGAGACATGTTTTGCTGTGAGAACCGGTGAGCTGAGACACTGCATGCGTGATAGCATGAACAGAACTGTTTCTCTCGGAGTGGGACGGCTGCTGTTTCTCTCGGAAAACTGATGCTGATAATATATGAGCACGGGTGAACCAAGGATTTGTGTAAGTTTAAGTTATGTCAATGTAAGTTTATCTGTGTAAAACATCAGTGTTTGCACGACAGTGGCTGTATTGAGTGCTTTTGCAAAACATGAATTAAAAAACGTATCCAAGATGACGATGATAATTATACAATAATAATTATAACTATACTAAGTTTTACTTACAAATACTTTACATGAATGTGTTTGAATGCATTTCATCCGCCGGTATGATAGAAATGACGTCATTACGTAAGGATATTAAGTAAAAGAAGCGGTGATCCGTTTTTTTGTGCATGAAGGAATCTACAGACAGCAATACGGGACAGTCATCCTGGCATAATGTTGCTGGCACTGCTGTGGACATTGTTTATGCCATTAATGTGTTTACTGTGATAATGGACTGAGGATGGGAGTTGGATTCGGTATTCGGTTTCGACAGAATCTTAACCAGTGGATTCGGTATTCGGCCGAACCTCAAAAATCTGGATTCGGTGCATCCCTATTATTTACTATAGGTTAATTTTTACTACGGTTTAACTACAGAAATGGTGAAATGCTGTTAAAGTGACTCTCAGAACAGCTCTGCAGATGAAGTTCACTTGTCCATGTATAGGGAGACGGTAGAAGTTGAAAACACAAGCGTCACGCGTGCTACAGAATGTGTGCAGAGTGTCTCCCATCGGACGACAGTCCTAAACCTGCCAATTTATGAGCACAATTACAATTACTCTGCAAAATATTGTCTAATAATCGTTAGAAAAATCCCAGAAAATATTGAGATATAATTTTTTGTCAATAGCGCACACCCCTACACAGCGTTATTTTACTATTATTTTATTATATATCCTTATAATATTAAATACATAAGACCAAGTAATACTACTTTTAATATTTTAAATCGTTTTTTATTCCATTTTCATTTTAGTTTGTTTTAGTGATTTTCTTGGGCGTATGCCATTTTTATAAGCGAGAGATTTTATAGCTTTAATTTACTTTTTATTTCAGTTTTAGCAACTTTTCATACGAAAATTTTCATATACGTTTTCTAATGTTATTTATCAAGTAATAAATAGTTTTTATTTTATTTCAGACATATTTTAAATATGATTAACCATGACCACAACTTTAATTAATTTTTTTCCCAAACAATAAAAACCTTAAATGATATTATTATAAACATTTAATCTTTAAAGAGCATTTCACAAACCAGCACTACCCCCAGCATGAGAACAGACCTGATTTCGCTGGAAAAGTGGTATCAGTTAGTGCAGCGAGTGGGGGTACAAATCGCTATCTGCATACATACGTCAGCAAGGTCAAATTCAACATTACACTGTTTTTGCTCACCACACTATTTTCTACAAGGTACTGATCTAAAGTACAGTTCACAACCAAGGGGATCATTACACAAATTCATGTTACCTGGCCATTCATTCCGTGTAAATTCATAACTTGCCTGAGGTCAATAACCACACCTGTCATTCAACCCTCTCACCTGGCTCTTGACAGCCATGGAAAAAAAAAACTACACACCTGAATAAAACGACTAAATAACGACTAAAAGTATGAAACCTAATGGTAGAACTACTGAAGTTATCTATGATCACATTCTTTGTCTACAACAACTTGCATGAATTGAGAAAACAAACAGGTTCAACCTGACATAAACATTCTCGGAAAATCATTTGCTGACGAGGAGGAAAAGTTCTCTATTTAGTTACACAAATCCCTGTAAGGTTTACAGGACTGTAAACTGAGGTGCACTACAGAAAAGAAAGAACACATTTGGGAAGTGCACTGTAGTTCCACACAGTCATCTCTTTTTCATTTTCACAGAGATCTCACCTGAGTGAATAGGTATAGCCCGTGTTATCCGGAGTACAGTGAGGAGGAGTATACGTGTGCAGACGGGAAAAATCCATGGTAATTCGCTGAACACGCTGTGAAGATCAAATCAGATGTGAAGAGCAGACTTCTAAAACTACGGCAACAACTAATGTGCGATGATGGGTGTCACCTCATTGCATAAACAGAGTCACACCCATGAAAGCATGCGCACAATGCACACACACACACACACGCACAGTGGTTCAGCCTGCCTCTGGGAGGAACCCTGATGAGCAACATAGAAACGACTTTAGTCTGATCCAGGTGATTGAACATAGTAGTAACTATAAACAACACCTTGCTCATAGTAAACTGTGCTCTTTAATTTGCAAACAAATGATCTAATTAGACATGTGCCGATTTTTGATAATGCAATATATCACGATATCGGCACATGCCTAGATCTGATAGTATCAATCGCGCAGCAACACTGTCCAGGGTGACTCCAACGAACAGGACAGTGAGACATTTTAACACGTTATATACACAATGGCTCTTTACAGCCAGTCATGATTACCGATTGAAGACATTTAACAAGTGTACAGAGATTGCATTGCACTAATAAGAAAAGCAATTTCAAGCCAATTAAATATTATTTTAGAGCCGAAAATTTGGATAAGACTACAATAATGATGACATGAATTATGTCTCAGGAACTAAACATGAAAAGTTACACAACACTTATTAATAGGTTAATATAAATGTGTACATTTAATAAATAACATCAAGTTAAATGTATAATTACTAAATTATAAACTGTAATCAATAAATAAACATTAGGTAATGAATTATGTACAAAACATGTATTGCCAATGAACAAAAGCAATTCAAAAATAACATCAACCTTCATATTTATGAATTAAAACATAATAAAAATATATTTTAATTTATAAATCATTATAAATTAATTAAAAATGGTTGTTGCTGCTAGTTCATAAAATTGTATACATTAACAAACACAAATGATTCAAAATTGACTATTGTTACTGAAATTTATCTATAGTGAATATTATGGAAGCCCGTTTCCGCCACTAAATAAAAAAATAAAAAGAGTAATTGCAACATTTTCTCTCAGAATTCTGACTTTTCTTCTCACAATTGCAAGTTATAAAGTCAGAATTGTGACTTTATATCACCCAGTTGCAGTTTATATCTCAGAATTCTGACTTTATATCACGCAATTGCGAGAGAAAAAAATGGCAGAATTCTGAGATAAAAAGTCGCAATTACTCTTTTTATTTTTTTTATTTAGTAGTGGAAACGGGCTTCCATAGATTATAAACGCTTAGCTTTGATCACAATTTGAAAATCCCTTAAGTGTGTAATGGTGTGTAAATGTTTTTACTGAGCACTTTGTTTAGTTATCTATAGCCTAGACCAAGAATTTGTATTCAGATTTAATTTCAAGAGATTACTAAACTCATTATCGGGTTGACATGAAGTCAAACAGGATCAAAAATTGTCCTGGACCTTTTTGAAGTCCTTTAAAGTGCTGAACAAATAGAACACTCTAGGGTCAACTATAACGATATTCAGATAATATAACATACTAGATCACCCAGAGTCCAATATCTTGTTTATTATGTTTACCTTTCCTCTAACTGCATGCCTGGTCATTCTCAAAACCAGAAGAGATCCCAAAACACACTCTCCAATACCCAAGAGACAGGCTGAACAACCAGAGGAAAAATGTTTCACCTATTCATTTTTTTTTTTCTAAACTCACATTTCACAAGTCCAAACAAGCACAATTGTCTTCCAAGCATGATGACATGCCACTAATAATTTAATAAAACAAGTCAATGGTGAACACCATGAGCTCCTTTCTTTGTGCATAAGGCAGGGAAAAAAGTCAGGATTTATGCATCTATCCTGCACTAGTCAAATCTTCACGCACGTTTGCATCTTTATCTCTTGTGGAAAAGATGCATTTGCATTTATAAACATGACAACGCATAACTCTCAGTTTTGACGTCTCATATCTGCTTATCAGAAACTAGTGAGCCGTCTACCTAGACATCATTTTTGAACATAGCAAACGTATTATGAACATACGAATCGACTCGCATTTGCACATAAAGAAACTTTCGATTGGATGTCCAAAAAGTGATTCGATTTTATTGTTTAGACTGAGTCTACGATGCTATCTGTAGGCAGCTCTCTATGTTTTGACACGCATCTTTGAATTGCAACACTGTAGCAGAGCAATGCCTTTCTCTGAACGCGTAAAGGGCTTTCTGCGCACTTCAGCAGTGTTTACATTTGAAGACGTATGTTTATAGTATCATAAATCAAGTAGAAATAAAGCAATGGTTGCGTATATGACAGTTAATCCAGGGCCATGTTTTCTGTCAAGAGTTTGGAAAGAAAGGAGCTTCACTGACTGTCCCCCAAGGACTGTATAAATCATTTTCAAAATATCAATGTATCCGTGCATAAGGCTTGAATGAAATCATAAACAACATCAAAATATTCTAGCACTTGCCAGTTTGACCATCAGTTTCTATAATCTCTTGTTGTTTTGAAGGTAGTCCAGATCAGAAATGACAATCCAGTTTAAGGATGCGCAAAATGTGTGGCGCATCTCGACGGGAATATAAAAAAAATAAATCAGAAATGACTATGTATCCAAACACCAGATCCAAATTCCGCGATCTTCGTGAGAACAGACAAAAGTTACGGGGTTGACTCACAATTACTACTAGGAAAATCCCAAAATGGCTTCCACAACAGAGTAAAGCCAGACGGATAAAGTCGCACAAACGTTTCTCCTATTTTCCAGGCTCAACTGTCAATCAGCGGCATACTTTGAATCTATTGGTGGAGACACGAGAGTCCCGCCTTCCGGCTGACGTCACAGCCTTGGAATAAGGATTCAGATGCGCCCGTCCGTGAAGCTGTCAACAGATTCACTTCAGCGTGAGAAACGTAAATACGGGATTCAAAATAGACTGTAAATGATGGACTCGTTTGTTTTAATTAATGTTAATTCTTTACTTTTTGACCCAATAAATGTTAATTAGCTATACATAATCTCGAAAAGATGTTTTGCTGTTTAACAAAACAGAAGATAAATGTTTGAATATATGTGGAACTTCTACTTTTTGCATGGCAAATAGGTCTATTATACATCCATAAAATGCTAAATGTATACTGTGATTATTCTCAATAGAGAATAAGTAGTTAAAGTTAATTAATAACAAAAACAATGAAATATTTGATAGACAGATAGACAGACAGATAAAGATAGATAGATAGATAGATAGATAGATAGATAGATAGATAGATAGACAGATAGATAGATAGATAGATAGATAGATAGATAGATAGATAGATAGATAGATAGATAGATAGATAGACAGATAGATAGATAGATAGATAGC
This sequence comes from Pseudorasbora parva, assembly GCF_024679245.1. Taxonomy (NCBI): domain Eukaryota; kingdom Metazoa; phylum Chordata; class Actinopteri; order Cypriniformes; family Gobionidae; genus Pseudorasbora; species Pseudorasbora parva. The sequence continues at coordinate 45,913,492 of NC_090173.1, read as the reverse complement.
ATTGATTTGTTTTTGTATTTTAAGTTATACAACATTAAAAATGCATGTTATTGATGAACATATTTAAGCCATTGTATTCTGTTTGAAGACTGTAAAAAACGTTTGTTTTAAAATAAGATTGGGGTACTTTTTTATCATCTCTTTATTTGCCACTGACTCACAGTGCCTATTGGTAGACTGATTATTAAATCATCCAATTTTCTGTACCAATCCACCCTGTGTATGTGCCAAAGTTTAAAGCAGCTATTACACAAATCTCCAAAACAGAAAACCTCAAGTCTTGTATATATTAAGCAAATAAATTCCAAAAGCTGACTCAACACAGGAATAGAGTTGCTTTCTCTCTAGTTTTAACACACAATGTCTCTAAAAGCCATTCAACAATCAGTCAAGCGCACTATAGATTAGAAGAACAATCTCTTTGCAAAACACAAACCCAAACAGCTGCACAGAAAATTGAAATAAAAAACAAAAACACAATCGGCAAGACAGACAGATGCAAAAACATTGCAGTGCAAAAACAGTGACAGCAGATGCAAAAGACCTTGCTCAACAAATGTGGTCAAATAGTTTCTTAGTGCCAAGAAACAAATGCTCTTCAGTCATTATGAATATAGAGAAGATACACAACTGTAACCAATTTCTTTAAAACATGTGGACTTGTCCTCAGCAATGTTTGTACATTTTGCAGTTGGCTCTCAGTCTACAATTCAAAGTTCCTATAACTTATACCCTCTATAAAGCAAACTACAATAAGATCAGATTTATAGGTCTCTTGGTGATATTGCATGACTTTATTTAGCAACTACTACTCAATAGGACAAATGCACGAATCAACAGCGCCATCTACCGGTCACTGTGTAGACTTCTGCTGCAGTGACGTTAAAACAGCTCACAGCTAAACATATTTGAAGACTGAATGTACGTTCAGGGTGGAGTTACCGCCTTATAGCTGATCATAATTCAAACTCACTTCTTCTAGGGAACAAAAGAGATTTTACAATAAACTGCGATATAACGCTGATATAATCTACTTACCGGGAGTCGCCCTTCAAATGAGGTACAGGGAGAGTAGGATTTAAATCTTTAAAAACGTCTCCTTTTTCACTATTATTTAAAAGTGTCAGATACCCACATTTATTGAGTAAAAAAATAAGTAAGTATAATCACTAATCACTTACTGTTTTGTTTTCTTTTTTCCCGAGGTAAGTTACTTCTGCAAACTCACCCAAGCGGCGGCAGTGTGGCAGTTGTCAACGTCCACTGGTTTTGGTAGCGAGAGCGAGTCATTCAAATACAGCATTCAACAGTTAACTTATATTGAGCTTGGAAATCGACGAATCAAACGATTTCTGTAAAAACCGCTTCCAGTTCCAGTTAACTGTCTGTCTCTAATAAAACAACACTGAAGTTCAGCGACGTCTCCCTGATGTCCATCCACAACAGACCACTGAGTTTGAGAAGCGAGTGGCGCGCGCAGCGAGGGCGAGACACCACCACCACGAGAGGGAAACCACGCCCACACCAACCGAACGCATGACAGTTACCACTTACCACTGGTCATCTATTATTATTTTACTTTTATTGGCTTATAAAACGCTACTGTACATGCTTGTTTTGATTTATTTTTATTTTTTCTGTGCAATTGTTAGATTTTTACTATATGATTATATTTGAAAACGTTAAATGTGAACGTTAACGTTCCCTGTTTTGGCTTTTTAAGATAATTTTAAGTAATAATGAGTAAATAAATAAATGCAGCCTAATTGATAAAAAAGAAAAAAGAAAAAAAAGACATTTTGCCCAAAGCAAAGTAAAAATATAAACAAACAAACAAATAAATAAACAATCCAGTTTGCTCAGAAATAACTGCAGATATGACAGAAATAGGAAAACTGCAGATGCTCCAGAAAACATCTCCTTATTTTAAAGAACTTTATTTTTTTATTTATTCTTTCATTTATTCATTCATTCGTTGTAATTATGAGTTATATACTACTGGACAACACATTATTTTATTTAATATAACCTATGCAACTTTTATTGGCTAACAATTACTTGCTTTAAAAAAAAAGTTTTTACTTTTTTGGCAATTGCTAGATTTTAACAGCCTATATAGGCTAGTGTAATCTTAATAAATGATTATGCTTGAAAACGTTAATTGTGAACATGCTGTTCCATGTTTTGGCCTGTAAAAGTAATCGGCTAAGTAAAGAAATACATGTAATTAATAAGTAATGTGCGATTTTCACCAAAGCAACGTAGCCTAAACAAATAAATAAATAAATAAATAAATAAATAAATGTAGGCTATTTGTTTTCATATATATATTTTTCTTTTCAGACCGCGTTTGCTCAGAAATTAGTTCCTTATTTTAAACGGACTTTATTTATTTAGCCTATTTATTATTTATTAGCCATTCAGGCTAATTGACAAGTAAAGCATAGGCCTATTTGCGGAAGCATTTCATTTTCTACGAATACAATTTTGAGCAAAGTGTATTTGGGCTACTGCGGTAAAAGATAACGTGGATATGAATATGTATCTTAAAAATGTATAGCCTAAGGTGTGAAGGAATCTTCCTATAATTTTACTTCCAAATGAATGAAGAGAATGACGGCGAGTGAATGGGCGGTGCTGATGAAGACCACAGACACACAAGACGGACAGATAGAAGAGGTTTGGATATTAAATACACCTTCTGCCGACATAATAATACCTACGTCATGGATGTAGAGTAGCTAAACCAGATTAGTAGCTTCGTTATCATTCACAGCGTAATTACGGACAAAGCAGGAAACGATTACGCGATTAGCATCTGTACGTCCAATGTAAACATCAGCACAGCGACATCATACGCTGTTTCACATCTGCGGTAGTAGAGGAACGCCATTTAATGATACACTTTATTTATTATCTTGTCTTCCATTACGATATAAAGGTAGGTGTTGATGCTGAGGTTTTAACCTGTGCATGCATCATGGTTATCTGTTAGCAAATACATTGGTGAATAAAGCAATGGAATGCAGAGACATTCATTCATGGATAGAATAGGCTAGACTATGTTCAAAATCTGAATCAAAAGCCTGCATTACTAGCAAACGTGGCTGCTGACTGTGATCAATCTGACCGAATGCAACCGAATAGACAACTTATTATGCACATTTTCTGTCATTTTCTGTCAAATAACACTTGCTCTAATGTTTGCATTTGAAAATAGACTTTTCCAGTTGTGCAGACCGCTGTAGAGAAAACATGGACAGCTATGAGGAGTTCTGCGCACGCATTCTGTCTAAACTGCAGTCGGAAATGATGGATGAAAAAAGCTGCAGTACCGCACCTGCGCGGGGGTTGGCGCACCCTCTCATCTGCTTTCATGGCAGGCCAGTTCTGTCTCCTGTTGTGAGTACAAGCTAAATTTCACTAGTTAAAGGCACAGTATTTAAGACTTTTGGATTAAAATATCCCCAAGCCACAGTTATATATTTTGTTGACTTGTATAGGCCTACTTAAATTATCCCAGATGATTCCATGCATGTTTAAATCCAGAGAAATAAGCCTTTTTACCAGGACACAGTGTCTGTGCGTTGCCTATCAATGACATCATACCCTCGATTCCGGTTTTATTTTGTAGATACCATTGCAACACCAAAGACGCTTTAATATATTATGTGTTTTATTAGACAAAGGACAACTCTTTGGATACATTTATCGACAGAAATGTCATTTTATAGCTCAACACGTTGACAACACTTATTGTTTGAATCTCTTTTTCTTGATTTACTGTGATTACCATGTTTTGCTATTGATCTCTTCTCTCTGCAGTCTGAACAAAGTGTATCATAGTAGCCGCGGCGAGTAATATAAGTACATAATCTACTAATAACATGCTCCAATGTATCTAATAAGAGCAACAGCGCTGCGTTTTCCCACATACACTTGACTGGAAGAAGCGGAAGCAGTGAATGTAGCTGCGTTTCCATTACAGATTTGTGTAAAATGTAGATAAAAAACTATTGCGAATTGACAGTGTTTCCATAGCTGCAGTTATGCTACTAAAACGTTTTATTTTCCCCTCACGATATGTCATTCCAAAATGATGGCACTTGGTTTGTATATCCCATCCACCACACTAGTCATTATTTTTATTGGAAAGTGTGTGTTATCCAAGCATTTGGCAAGGAAAGCCCCTTAGGTTACTTAAGCGGCACGGAGGTGTGTGTGTGTGTGTCAGATCTGCTTCAAGGTCTTCATGATAATGTGGCATTTCTGTGTTTAGAATCCAGTATTCCTGTAATTCTATTGTCTTTTATGAGTTTAATAAAGAACTCTGTCACGTCTTCTCTCCAAACAAGAATGATCGACTTTTACTCGCGCCATGTTGACGCATATAGAGAAGAGCGAAATGTTTGAATTTGCATGGTAGCTCAAATGTTTTTTTGTTTTGTTTTTTTACTACTTTTGTTATTTTGGCTAGACATTTGGTTTGTTGGGCATATGAACTGAATTTAGAAATGCTTTAGATTGGAAAAGAAAAAATTGTCATTTAATAAACAAAATATAAAAAAATAAAAATAAGACAGCGTTTGGAGTGAGTGCATGCAAAATAATTAGTTCCCTGAGTCCACAAATAAAAGTAGACAGTTTATAATTATGTCTTGAACCTATCTGTATAGCTAAAAAGGACAGAGTATTGCAAGTTGTTTCCGCTGTCTTAAAGGAAGAAGGAAAAAATGAGAAAACGTTGGCGCTTTTATCGGCCGTGGGTAAAAAAGAAAACATAGCCTAACTATAAAACTAAATAGGCTACGTTTAGGCCTAAACATTAGCTTGTAATATTATTATTTTAATTTATATGTTGATTATGAAAAGTGAGCAGCATTAGTATAAGATTCGCAATATGTTTGAAATGGGGAGTCACATGATTTTGACCACTTCGAGTTTTATTTACTAGAAAGTCTTTCTTAATAAAATTATTTAGTTTTGTATAAATTGTATTTTTATTTTTATTGATATTTCATAAATTAATTGCCTCTATATTAAATAAGAAGCAAACCAAGATCGTCTGGAATGGACTGACGTGCGTAGCTGGCCTGTTTCTTCGGCCTTTGAGTAAGGCTGAAGCTATAGCTCTTTCTGTTTTAATACATTTCTTTAATATATGTCTTAATTACAGTAGGCCTATATATTATTTGTGGCTGCACCGGGGTCTGTCATTACTAGGTTAAAGTTACGCCACTGTCCTTATTAAGAGAAAATATATGTCCTTTTAACTACATTATATCTTGTTAAGTTGTTAATAAGAAAATATAATATATAGGCCCTATGTTGCAGCAATGCGTCACTGCACCTGTAAATGCGAAAAAACTTTTCCATTGCAGTTTTGCGAAAATGTCCTTTTCCGGATTGCCTGAAAAACCACCTCATGAGAGCTTAACAACTTTTTTGCAATATATGGGAGTTTTTGCAAAATTGCAGCGTTTCCATTGAGCGTATTTTCAATTCGCAATTTCAATTTACTCAATTTGAAGGGTAATGGAAACGCGGCTTGTGGCATAATAAAAGTTCAGCAGCTGTCTCTGTGTGTTGCACTAGTCTCTCATTAGCAATCGCTTTAGCAGCCACATCAGCTCCCACATCGTCAAGCTACGCCTTTGTTTTGAATAGGCGACCTCTAGCGGGGGAAAACTACACATTGTGCCTTTAAAGCAAGCGGCAACCTCCCCAAGTTTCTCTTGAAGCCATGTTGAATGCTTGAATGCTATTTAAAATGCCCAACTTTCCAGCCGAAGAAACATGTTTACAGCCTAGTACAAATTGTGGTTTTGGCTTATATGGCTAATTTTGCCCTTCATGACAACTCTGAGGGGGTGAATTTTTTTAATGACTAATTCGTTTAAATTATATTAAACCTTCAAATTCTACATAAATAAGGGCATGGCCACTAGCTGTTTGTTAGTTCCACCCACTTTGTTAGTTGCCCGTTTTCAGTTATCCAGGAGTGACGTCCTGCCAAGATGGCAACGGCCGCACTTTAGGCTTCAGAAACCTATGGGTGACGTCACGCACAATACATCCACTATTGCAGTCACAGTAGGCCTACATATGATAATGATAAACTTTCAAAAGCAAAATAAAGACTTATTCAGCACAATACACTATTTTGAAGACAATTAATAACAATAATAATTATAACATGTAGCCTAAGTTTGGTTTACACATTCAAGTTATTATCTTATATTCAAGCTTTGCATTTTCAAAGTATTATTCATATTATTTGAACGTTTTTACATATTGTCTTTCCAGCTAAGTGAGAAACAAAGAAGAGAGATGGTTGAATACAAGAAAAGAGCATCACAAATGGAGGCAGAGATACAGATTCATAATAACAATAACCTCCTCAATCAGATTCAGGCCATTCTTTCCACCAGTAAGGTAAGAAAATAAGTGTTTCTTCGACTAACGGGCACTTTTATGCCTTATATTTATTTATTTTGATTAAAACTAATAGATTTAGAAAATGATAGATTTTCAAAACTAATAGTTTATCAAACTGATAGACTTTATTTTTTGTTATATGAAAGCCACATTCTGGTAAATATTTTAAAACATTTACGTTTTCTTTCTATGTATAGATTTTATAGTTTTCTTTTTTTCTATTCAGCTATGAAAATTCACATATACATATAGATCGATAGATTTCAAATACTTATTTTTTTTTATTAAAGTTGAAGGCCACATTCTGGTGAAATTTTTTAACCATGCATTTATATTTTTTTTATTTTTGTTACTTTTTGTTTGCTTTTATGTACAGATTTATTTTATATAAAAATATTAAAATTATATGTAATTTCTGTATACCTGTATTATTATTTTTTACTAATAGATATATTAATACAATGTTGTTTTTTTCAAGTTGAAGGCCACATTCTTTTATTTCTTTTTTTTACCATGCATTCATTATTTATTGTTGTTACTTTTTTTGTTTTATTTATAGATTTTGTTTTTAACTCATATCTTCAACATACAGGGGCGATTCTAGGATTTCAGCCCCCAATGAGGGTAAACTAATTTAATATATTGTTTATATACTAGGGTAATCAATCCCTGAATATTGAATTAATGTCTAATCATTCAAATAACCAGCTTTTAACTCTACATTTGTGCAGCCTGCAGTCACTTTAAAGAAGCTCATCTACATTTCTCATTTAATTCATGGAGATAACATGAAAAATGTACCATGCTTTTGAGGATTTCTGTCACCTGGTGGAAACACACACACCTTTAACATGAAAATGACATGAAATTACCACTATAACCAGTAGATGACAGCAGAGGACCACTCATTAGCTCATTTACCATTCTTTTTGCATTTCTTGCTTTTGGATTTATTATAAAATGAATATTACAGAAGCACTGAAGTATTTAGATTTTAAGGAATTTCATAAAAATAAATAAATAAGCTCAGATTTTACAGTGGATGGAAATTTCTCTTGTATCATATTATGTAAACTGCATTAATGACAAAGAAGTATAAAGATGCAGATATCATAATCTATCAATAAATGCACACACTGCACTGCTGCTGATTGAAGAACAAACTGCATAACTGAGGTGATCACGAATTACATATTACATATAATTACATATTATATAAATATTACAGAGTTAATCACAAATTTTTAAGGGGGTTGGATGGAAATATGATCTAAATAATAATATAACCTAAATGGACCTAGTGACACCCCTGTTTTCATATTTTCTTTCATTATAGGCACCAAAAATATTGGACATGCCAAAGCCTTCAGAGCCATGCTTGTCTCCTTCTCCAGAACCAGACTGCAGGAATGGTTTTACTGATGCTGCACATCTTACACCTACTGGGGCCACCGAGCCTTACATTTTGTCCAATAAGCCAGCAGTGACCCCATCAGCTGAGCTGCCTGGAGTTAAGAGAGGAAAAGCCACGGAGGAAAAACAAATGCAGGAGGAAACTGAAACGGAAGGAGTTTGTCTGCAGAACCTACTCAAGAAATCACGTGAATTTATTGAAAAAGAACAAGTTAAACAAGGGTCAAAGGTCATAGGCACCAAAATCTCATTTGATAAAGAAAACGGCAGTTCTTTGGATGGGACTGTCTCTGGCTTACCCTGTTATATTCCCTCACCCAATCAGACCTCTCCAAGTTACCTAATAAGTCCAGAATCCGGTATAAATGGCAGTTTAAGTGCCAGACCCCATCGCGGGCGTCCTCGTCCCATTTCTGCTGGCAGCATCTTCTTCTCTTTCCCTGACAGCCCCAACCAACCAAACAATACAGCCAATGCTAGGCCACAGGAAGTAAAAACAATTGAAACACAGGAGAGGAAACTCGGAGTGGAAAATGTGAGTATTGGTCGATATGATGACCACTCCAGGTTGAATGAGACCATCGGAAGATTAGATTCATCTCTGTTGGATCCTGAGCTCACAAGCCCTCTGTTCCGAAGGAGATGCCACACGATGGATAGCCATCTGTCTTCCCGACATCAGAGTCCGCTCATAGACAGGAGCCAGGAGAGAATGCCTCGGTTTATGGCCGGGGTCACTGCGAAAACGCCCACTCGACTGTCTCCTCCTTCACCAATGAACAAGACATTCACACGAGAGAGTCCCACAGCAGCATTTATGGGCTCTGGAATCACCCCAGACTCTCCTTCTCATGCCAAACTACCATTTGAGAGAAACAGTGTCATTAGCACAGCGCTGAAAGAGAGGAGAGCAGGTAAGAACAGAAAAAATGAGTGCACTAATAAAATTATAGGCTTAAATTAGATCGAAATATATATTATATATTTTTTTTTATCATTTTTATTAGATTTTTCTATTATTATGTTATCATGATTATTTATACTATGAGAAATAACTACTATAGATAGGCTTATTTACAGTATATATATATATATCTATATAGCCACAAAATGTACATGATATACATTTACATGGTATAACATTGAGAGAGCCATTGATGAACATTCTATTTAGTATAAAGACAACATTTTCAGCTTTATTTGATATAGTGTCCTCTCAGTTGTGTATGCCTGTGTTTCAGATGAGATGCAATGGCAAGTCCAGGCTCTTGAAGACATGCAGAGGTCTCTGGAGGATGATTATGCTTTCAGAATATCGTGTCTGGTGGCAGAGCAAGAGAGAGAACAACGACAACACAGTCAGGTCAGCATTGGTATATCCAGATATGCCTGGGCTCTGTTCCGAACCTTTGTGAATTGTCAAATGTTAACTAACCCAATTGGGATCTTATAAGTTCTTCATGGATGGCAACTACTTTAAAGCTATACTGTGTAACTTTTTTAGTTTATTCTTAACTTAGTTCTTTCAAAAATATATGTGCTCATTAATGTATATTTACTTCTTTCAAGTAATAAAGTATTCTCGTAAGTTTATAATATGCCATTGAAAATACATAGGGGTGAGGGGTTCTAATGCTGGTCGCCATGTTGCTCCTCCATCTTGAAAGTACATTAGCCAAAGAGGGACATAGCCGTAAATTCAAGCTTCGCCTTTCGCGTTTTAACACTCAATGGCACCGTGTGGAATGTGAAGAGGGGGATTGCCATGTTAATCTTGGACTAAATCAGCCACTGTAGGAGTTAAACCGAAATCAGAATTGAGAGGAACAGAAACTATTATTCACTGGAAGGTCATATACCCTTTCTTCGCTAAATGGGGGAAAATATCACACAGTGTAGCTTTAAGGTTACTCACATCTTCTACGCATCTACTAATTCAGGGGGTTTTAAACGTTATGATGCCAAGGACTCCCAAATATGATGAAACCTTTCATGAGGGACCTCATTCCTAAAATCCACCTATATGTATGGAAAAAAAACCCTGTTTCTGTTAGATAAATAGTAAGTGTGTGACATTATAAATATAAATTGGCTATATGTATTGTTGGATGTATAAAACTAAAGAACAACGTTTTCAATTAAAAATGATTTGTATAAGCAACTTTCACAATAAATGTATGTAAGCAGCTCACGTCCTGAGTTAAGGGGGGGGGGGGGGGGGGGGGGTGAAATGCTGTTTCATGGATACTGAGCTTTTTACACTGTTAAAGACTTGGATTCCCATCCTTAACATAGACAAAGTTTCAAAAACTAATGTTGGACGTTTGATGGAGTATTTCTGTCTTAAAAATACTCCTTCCGGTTTCTCACAAGTTTCGGAGAGTTTTTTTCGAATTTGGGTTGGCTTGACGTTAATAGATCGGAAGGTCCTTGTATGGGCCGTACGGGCTCTTCTCCCGGTAGGGTGCGCGCGCGCGCGACTAGAGCGAGAGAGGAAATGCACGGCCGTAAACACTGCTCTCAGGTGCAGATCCAGTCGTCCGTGAACACTTATGTTGGTTATAGTCCGCGCCACGCTCTTTATTCCTATGGGTGACATCAAGCGACTTCAATGCTTCAGCACAGCATTCCGGGAAGGCAGCCGATTTGAACCGATTTGAACGCAGAAATGACGGGAAGCTTCACAACATCGCTTCAGTCGTGTTGCAAAAGTGGATCTCCACGCCACTGCTGTCACAGGACACCAAATCAACAGTTACCAAAGAAGTGTGTTTTTGACGGAGCGGTCCCAGCGATAAAGGTTCGGTCCTGCTTTGGAAGCAGGCGGTGAGTAAAACTGCTTCAAATGTCTGCTGTTGGCTATCGTCGCATGAGTAAACATCAGTAAACAACACGATCGTGTATAACGTTAGTTAATTTATCAATGGAGCATGCGATCAAACATAAACCTAGTGTTCTCACAAAGCGTGCTTCGTCATTCAAAAACGGTTACTCCATTGTTGTTCTGTATAACGTTACACTATTCTGACTCTGACATGCAAAACCGTTTTGCTTGCTACTGCTAAGGTTTAGTCACATACAATAGTCCATAAACCGAATCATGTCCTCATAAACTGCGAGTGAACACACACCAATGTTGACAGGTCACTAAATACAGTACATACCACAGAGACGGACGTCCTGCTGCTGCCGTTTCTCCTGTTCAATTTATTTCAGCCTCCAGATCTGATTCTGGATCATATATGTATTAGTTGAATCTGATTTAGGGTAGCGTTTTCTTCTCCACGCTTGAGGACGTTACCACTTTGTGTGCACTCATCATTCTTTGGCGCCGTCCACACAATACGCCTCCAGCCGATCGTTTTTTTTTCCGGTACAGCCTATCTTTCTTTTATAAATAAAATAAAACTAAAGACTTTTCGGAGATATGAAGGATGCAATACTTCTCTATAGGTACTCAAGATTGACATGAGATTGACTGAAACTGAGTGTTTCACCCCCCCTTTTCAGAATTTTACAACCCAAGTGAGCAAGTGTCACAGCCAGCTTGCATGCCGTGACAAAGAAGGAGATGACACTTTGTATGATATGCAAAAAGGAATAACATTTATTAAAGTAAGAGTAATAAAGTTAAAGAGAAAAGATTAAAACGAGAACAAAACAGTAAGTAGGACGACAACAAAATGGTATGAGGGGAGAGGGACCGTCACGACTGAAGGGAGCTGCTTTAATTTGCCGGCATCAGCTAGCACAGGTGTAAATCATCAGTCATCATGACGTAACCCACTCTAACTCCAACCTACGAAACGAGACAAAGAACAACCAAACCCACACTAGGGCTGCGTCTAAAAACCTAGGCAGCTGACTCGTTGCCTCGCTGCCTCATCAGCTGCAGGCAGCGTTTTGTGCATGAAGGCAACTCACAAAACTAATTTCGGACAGACTTCTAAGGCAGTGTAACAGTTTAATGATCTACAGCTAAATAGAGAGAGCTCTGGTGATAACTAAACACATATTTAATTACTACAGTAGTGATTTCTCGCTAGAAATTATATCAGAAGTGGAATATGTTGGTAAAAAACGTATATTTACACACAAACTGACCCGCAAACGCAACTTCTAGACGCCATCTTTTTTTCCCAGCTAAACTGTCACTGAATGGAAATCACAGGATTATGGGATATCAGAGGCAACGAAGGACACGTGTGCTGCCTTCAAACATCGATCAGATGGAAGTGAAGGGAAGCAAACAATAGATTCGGACGTGGCTCGATGCCTTCCTGCCTTGAAATGTGTCCTCCGAAGGCAGCATTTTGCAGGTTTCGGATGCATCCAATATGACCCATACTGGGATCGTAACAGCAAGATAAAGGGGACTATAGTAAGAAAACACTTACTAGAAAGATACAAAGCAATTCTGGAAAGAATGTTCAGTAGACTTTATCCATTTTGGTTTTGGTTTATTTGGTTTAGTTATTTGGTTTGGTTTATTCTCTGAAATTTTCTGGGGACCCCTTAGAACCTTTTGGAGGTTAGTTTGAAAACCCCTGAACTATTATATGCTGGGGTAATCAATATAAATGATATATTCACAATCAACATTACCCTGGACTGCAGCTTGGAGTCTCTGGTCTTGGAAATGCATCACTGTGTGTTTTGTATTTATTCTGATTTTAGTCACTGCACCTGTCTTTTCCTCATACAGGAGTCAGAAGAGTGGACCAGGAGACTGAGGGGTCAGGGTGGTCTGAGTCCTGTAGGAAGTGAGGACGGGTGTGAATTAAGGGCTGGGGAACGTTACCCTATACTGACCCCCATGTGCCCTTTAAGCCCTGGAGAAAGATCACCAAGACACCCTGTGCCAGTCATTGTTGGTATGTCAGCCATGGCTTTAAGATGAAAGCGCATCAGTTTTAGCCCAATGTCTTTAATTTTTTATGATATTTATAATCATCTTTAATATTTTTTCTATGATGCATACATTTCAGCTTTTATATCCTATTATATATATATATATATATATATATATATATATATATATATATATATATATATATATATATATATATATATATATATATATATATATATATATATATATAAAATAGGATATAAAAGCTGAAATGTATGCATCATAGGTTTAATGGTTTTTACACTGCACAAACTGTACATTCGATCCCCCTACAATGCCCCTGCCCCTGCACCTACCCATCACAGAAAACATTCTGCATTTTTACATGTTCAAAAAAACAGAATTTAATATGTTTATGAATCCATTTGCATTGTGGGGACTGCTGGCTGGTCCCCACAATGTAGGTGAACTCAGGTTTATATTACATTGTGGGGACATTTAGTCTGCACAATGTAACAAACAAGCACACACACACACACACACACACACACACACACACACACACCCTTTAAAGCCTATATAAAGCTGAAATAAAATAAATATATTGTAAACTAAATAAGAAGTAATTTACAGCTATACAAATAAAAAGTAGTATAAATGACAAAAGTACACAATAAAAATTATAATAGCTAATTCACAAGTATTATAATAGTATATAAATAGTGCTAAAATAACAGATTCAATTGCATGTGCACAGGCACGACCATGTGCTTGACTACATTAAGAATGCCTTTAGTTCTTTTTAGAGCTTGGGAATTTAAACATCTTTGTGTTTCACAGAAGAAATAAAATCATATTTAGAACAACATGATGAAATGATGTCATTTTGGGGTAAACCCTTTTACCATTAATTAAAATCAAAAGAATACAGTATACATTTACTATGGTATATATTAATATATTTCTCTATTCTATTCTTTTAGGTTTTCCTTCGTCCAGTTTAGATGTGGCATCACCCTCAATACAGGCTTCCATTTATATGAGAGGCCTAAATCACAGCACAGGAAAGAGCAGAAACAGGCTGAGCCAGGTTGTTTTTAATGTGCTTTTGTCTCTTCTAAATTGGTCCATGTAGAGTAAAATAAACCAAAAAATAAAATAAAAGTGATGAATTGGTTAATAAATTGCAGGTCGTCACAGCGGAGCAGCAGAGGGCGCTGTGTCGCCTCACTGCTATCGTGAAGGGCTTCCTGACCAGACGACTGCTGAGAACAGAGAAAGTCAAACACCTGCGTCAAACCGTACAAGTGAGAACGCACAACATAGTGTTCATATGCATGCTAATAAAGACCTCATATCTTATTTCTACATGTATTTCTGTACAGGACACGCAAGAGTTTATTCGTTCATTCAGCACAAATGCTCCTCAAAGAAACGACCGACTGTCAGAGCAAGATCTGTCTCTGCAAGAGCGCGTCAGAGCTCAGGTCACACATTTGGGATGGTTCGGTACATAAAGAACAGTGGATATAGCTTAAGATTTGGCACTAAATATTTCTGTATGCTTCTTTTTTTTTAGTTACGTGCGGCCTTGTTTGACATTCATGATATCTTCTTCACAATGACACTACAGGAGCGTTTGTCTCTGCTACAACAAGACCGAGATCTTCGCACTGAGAGAAAACTCAGAGAGATGGTAACATTCAGCACTTTTTTTTTGTTTCATCTACACTGGTTTATTTACTTTTTTCCCTTCTTTTTTCTTTTTTGAGAAGGTTTTGGTTGATGCTTGGCATCTTATCTTCTGTTTTGAAAAGTACAAACTCACTTCGATATGAATGTACAGCAGTACAGAAAGTGTTTCCTCAAATAAATAGCCTACTATTTATTTTGAATACAGGAAAAAGCGAAAAGCCCCAAGGACAAGGTGATTTTGTCTGCTGCAACCCAGAAATCTCTCGATAGAAAGAAAAGGTGAGGTTTTGTCTGTTTTGTCTGAGTAGAGTAGAAATATTACCTTTAAGAAGACCGAAGACAAAAGACCGAATCTTGTTTTTTGGGGAAGTCTTGTTTTATTATGGTTGTACTATACTATTTTACTGGTTTTGCTATAATTTTGGCATTCTGGATATTCAAAGAATATAACAATAAGTCATGCTATATTTGAAAGCTATCATTTCATGTTTTTTTAATATATGGTTTATAGATTTATTTTTTGGAATCATGTGTAGCCTATTATATTATAATATTGGAAATAATATATACGTACTTATCATTCTTATAATATCAATATATACAGTATATATACACCCATCGGGCATAACAATATAACAGATGAAGTGAATAACACTGATTATATCATTATCATGGCACCTGTTAGTGGGTGGGATATTTTAGGCTGTAAGTGAACATTTTGTCCTCAGAGTTGATGTGTAAGAAGCAGTTCGGAAGCAGTAGGAAGTTTGACAAAGGGCCAAATTGGGATGGCTAGATGACTTGAGTCAGAGGATCTCCAAAACTGCAGCACTTGTGGCGTGTTCCTAGTCTGCAGTGGTCAGTATCTATAAAAAGTGGTCCAAGGAAGGAACAGTGGTGAACAGGCGACTGTGTGGTCCAATCAAACAGATAAGCTACTGTAGCTCAAATTGTTCAAGAAGTTAATGCGTGTTCTGATAGAAAGGTGTCAGGATACAAAGTGCATCACTGTTTGTTGTGTATGGGGCTGCATATCTTCAGACCAGTCCGGGTGCCCATGCAGACCCCTGTCCATTGCCGAAAGCGGCGGACAGTGGGCATGTGAGCATCAGAACTGGACCACGGAGCAATAGAAGAAGGTGGTCTGATGAATCACGTTTTCTTTTACATCATGTGGATGGCCGGGTTACCTGGGGAACACATGGCACCAGGATGCACTATGGGAAGAAAGCAAGCCGCTAGAGGCAGTGTGATGGTTTGGGCAGTTTCTGCTGGGAAACCTTGGGTCCTGCCATTCATGTGGATGCTACTTTGACACGTACCACCTACCTAAGCATTCATGTTGACCATGTACACCCTTTCATGAAAACTGTATTCCCTGGTGGCTGTGGCCTCTTTCAGCAGGATAATGCGCCCTGCCACAAAGCAAAAATGGTTCAGGAATGGTTTGAGGAGCACAAATACGAGTTTGAGGTGTTGACTTGGCCTCCAAATTCCCCAGATCTCAATCCAATCGAGCATCTGTGGGATGTGCTGAACAAAATCGATCAGATAGAATCGATCGAGAATTGTGGGATAGTCTGATCCATGGAGGCCACACCTTTTACAGGACTTAAAGGATCTACTGCTAACATCTTGGTGCCAGATCCCACAGCACACCTTCAGTGGGTCTAGTGGAGTCCATGCCTTGACGGGTCAGAGCTGTTTTGGTAGCAAAAGGGGACCAACAAAATATAAGGTCATAATGTTATGCCTGATCAGTGTATATTGCTATATACAGTTTCTGAAAAAAAATTGAGACCACTGCAATTTTTTCTTAAATCAGCATATTTACAAATATGTAAGCCATTCTATTCCAATGTCTGTTGAATTCCACTACTGGCACACCTCATTCTATTGAATGAGGTGCTGATTAGGGGATCATCTGAACCAAATCTTATTTAATAAGTTAAATTATAAAAAAACACTTCTGTTGTCATCCCTATCCTCTTGCAGTAGGACCAGCTGGATGGCAAAAACATTGCTAGTAGTACCTCAAAAGTAATTGGAATCAAAAAAATAACTATTGACCATGACAAAAAAGTCGAAAAGGAAAGTTTTGAGTGAGGAAAATAAGGGTTCAAATCTCGCTTTACTGACAGAGGGATACAGTGAGCGCCGGGTTGTTTCCATCTTTAAGATTTCAAAGACGGCGGTTCATAAGAACAAGGTCAAGCAGCAGACATTGGGGACAACAAAGCTACAGACCGGCAGATGGGAAAAACGACTCTCCACTGACCGGAATGACCGCCAACTCATTTGAATGTCACTCAACAACCATAGGATGAGATCAAGTGACCTACAAAAAGAATGGCAAAAGGCAGCTGGGGTGAAGTGCACGGCGAGGACGATTCAAAACAGGCTCCTAGGGGCAGGGCTGAAGTCGTGCAAAGCTGAAAAAGAAGAGCCAGGCTGAGGTTTGCAAGATACCATAAGGATTGGACTGTAGAGGACTGAAGTAAGGTCATCTTCTCTGATGAGTCCAATTTTCAGCTTTGTCCAACACCTGGTCGTCTAATGGTTAGACGGAGGCCAAGGCCTACAAGCCACAGTGTCTCGCACCCATTGTGAAATTTGGTGAAGGATCGGTGATGATCTGGGGGTGCTTCAGCAAGGCTGGAATCATTAGTTATTTCATCAAATATTGATTTATGAACTAAGTTAAAACATTAGTATTGTGTTGTTTAAAATTAATATAAACTTTCCATTATTCGAGGTCTGACAACACTGCATATATTTTGTTATTTTGACCAGTTGTTGCTTTCTGCAAACAAATCCTCTAAATTACAATATTTTTATTTGGAATTTGGGAAAAATGTTTTCAGTAGTTTATAGAATTATTTTTTATTTTACCCAAAACCATACCTATAAATAGTAAGACCAGAGAAACTGATATTTTGCAGTGGTCTCTTATTTTTTTCCGGAGCTGTATATTTACAAATCATTTGTATGCAATATAGTCACTTACTGACCTCCTCTAAAATATTATTTTCATTAGAGTTGGTGAATCTCCAGGTCAGACCAGACGAGCTCAGAAAACCAAGAGTCCCCCGGCAAAAAGGTGAAGACAAAAACACTCCAAGAGACTCAAAATCACAGAGGGAAAAACAGACACTTTACACATTAAATATTCACTGCACCATATATTTGTGATAGTTGCGTACAGCTTTCCAACAGTCTTCCTGTTCCTGTGTGTTGTGTTGAAGGATCCTGCAGCCCAGTCAGGGCCAGAACGCTCCAGTTTCAGGCCAGCAGCTCCTGCGCCGTGGGTCAGTTCTCCACCTTTTGCTTTCTTTGATCATGCAATCTCCCATTCTTGCCATTTCCATTTTCTTTTACGCTGTTGTTGATGGAATTTGAAATTCAATTCCGTCTTTGCTGGACAGTTACAGTACTGGAAATGCCACAAAGCCTCTGCCAGAAGAGTCACCTGACATTTAAAATTGGCTGCATTTATTTGTAAATGCGTTTGGCAGGATCTCATGTAGTCATTTAGTCAACTGAAGTGTGAATAAATATCACTGTATTATATTACAAAGAATCGCTCCGTATGAAAGTAACCTTAAAACAAACCCAGTACGTTTTGTAGAATGCATTATATATTTGCAAAACCATGTTCACATTAAATGAAATAATTTGAATATTATAAATCAACATTAGATGCAATATTGTAATAGAAAACATACAAATAAAAATGTTTTATGTGTTTCAGGAGTTACAAGAAGACTCCAGAGGAGAGAGTTCAGCATTCAGAGAGGCTGAAGAAACAGCATTCACTGGGTTGATCATACCTGTTATGAACTGGACATGAAAATAATATTGTGCTAATCATAGAGACACTTGCCATCTCATTGAATCATGGTTATTAAATGTAATTTATTTATTTCTTCCCATTATTCTACAACTGCTTATGTGGATATAGAATAAAGGCCTGTTCACACAAAGGATGGTAACTATAATGATAAAGATATGGTTCTAAATAGTTATAAATATAAATTCCACACAACAAAACAATAACCACAAAGAGGAATGATATCATTGGAATCACTTTCAGATTCAGCGTGCTTATAATAAACATAATTTTAACAATGCATTAGTGTGAATGCTAATGTAGTTTGGTGTAAGCGGGGCTTTAGTCCAGATATTATTTAATATAGGATACATAAATTAATAAATTCCCCTTCTATAAATTACAAATTCTATATTTTGAGATTCCTTAAATGTAAAGGTGGGAACAATAGAAGCATAAAGAGAAAACTGATCAAGAAAAAAGTTAATGCTGCTTTAATGCTATTAATATATTAAAATGTGTCAATAATACATTGGATGTCAAATAGTAGAATAAGAATAAATGTTCTCTGGAACATTGGCATCATTGTTCTCTGGAAATTATTGTTTTTGACCTGCTAGCTCTACAAACAAATTTGTACGTTTAGACCTAATGTGGTTTAGGTTTAACCAGAATACGTACTCAACACATCTGCAAACACAAATATGAAATAAAACAAGTTTAATAAACAAGTTTATTTAATAAATCAATAAAGATGTCAATGTCAAATAGAAAGGCACATTTCAAACAATTGCTTAAAAGAAAACAAATTTCTGTGAACAGATCTGAAGCTAAAAAACAGGTTATCCATTCACAAATGTTGTGAATTTGGCTGTTTACATCTGCAATAAACAGAGTAAAGAAACAGTATTGAGTGGCAGATGTCTGTTATAGTGAGTGGATGTGCTGGAGGAGTTTATCACAGTACTCAGGGCTGCGCTGTTTCTCTCTCACCGCCTCTGTTTGCTGCTGTAAGAGACCTCCGTCCACTGCACTGGCTACTTTCAGAACCTCTGTGACAGGAAAAAAGAATTGTACACATTTGTAGAGGTTATGTTATGTTTCTCTCTCTCGCTTTCTCTCTGTCAAATTCAAATGAGCTTTATTGGCATGACAAATTGTACATTGTATTGCCAAAGCAAATACACCATACCACTACTACGACTATGTGGCATTGATTCAACAAAGTACTGAAAGCATTTTTTAGAAATGTTGGCCCATATTGATAGAATAGCATCTTGCAGTTGATGGAGATTTGTGGGATGCACATCCAGGGCACGAAGCTCCCGTTCCACCACATCGCAAAGATGCTCTATTGGGTTGAGATCTGGTGACTGTGGGGGCCATTTTAGTACAGTGAACTCATCGTCATGTTCAAGAAACCAATTTGAAATGATTCGAGCTTTGTGACATGGTGCATTATCCTGCTGGAAGTAGCCATCAGAGGATGGGTACATGGTGGTCATAAAGGGATGGACCTGCCCGAAATCCTCATCTGTCATTTCAGACATTGCTCTACACAAACTTCATGTCTGACTTATCATACAAGTCTAGCTTACTGGTACAGTAATTTATATGGTTTATCATATTTGGTATTTATGTACTTATTTACAAAGCGTGAAAAACAACACACCTGTCATTGCTGTAGTGACAGAAGATGGGTTTCCGTTTTTGGTTCGCCTTCGCCACTAACGTTAACGTTACAACAGCTGTTTCAGGCTGCGGTGTCATTTTTCTGCCACTGTTGTGGCAGGCTTGGAGGACTGGGGGGGTCTTTGCGAAGGGTGAATTAACAATTGTGCTGCTTTATATTTTTTTGTGAAAACCGTGATGTTTTTTTTTTTTTTTAATGATTATTTGATGAATAGAAAATTAGAAAAGCATTTATATAAAAAAATATGTAACCTGAAAAATGTTGTTACTGTCACTTTTAATCAATTAAAAGCACAATTGCTGCAAAACGTATTAATATCTTTCAAAAAGTCTTAAAGACCCAAAACGCATGTATGTTTTCTAACTAGAGTACGGTAAATTAATACTTTTTGTAGTTTATAATAATGGCAGGTTCATAATGAAATAGTGATTATAATTGTCTGGTCTATTGTTGCATGCATACTCCATTCATTATGATAAATGTCATTATTTTGCAGTGTGATTACGCATTTGTTTTACCTTAAAAAAAAAAATCTTTCAAAGTTTTTCAGCTCACGATTTAGGCCCATAAAGCTCATTTGTGTTCTTTCAGCAGTCATGTCTTTGTTGTGGGGATTTGGTTTTATCCTGATTTGTTTGGTCGGGGGATTTACTTTTATCCGCCGCTTTATACGTTTGTAAATGCACCAGAAAACAAAGTTTTCTTTGTGTGAAGAAATGGGTGAATTTCCTCAGTAACTCAAGCGCAGTGTGAGAGTGCTGTTATTATAAGCTTAACAAATGGAAAGAGGGATTATGGGATATGGCAAGTCTGGTGTTATAATGGACATTAATCTCATCTTGGGTGTCTTTGAAATACAAGATGCGTTTAAGAGCAGAATGTAAAATAAAGAAAGACAAGAAGAGGAAATCAAGATCAGACGGTGTTTTCCACCAGGTCTGTGGTGCTGTTTGCATGATGCCAAATGTTATCATTAAATAAACCCCTTTTGTATAAAACAAATGCATTCAGGATCACACTGTCAGGGCTTATTTTGCGACATCAGCAGGATGGAAATTATGCCCTACTTACTATATGTTACGTTTTCAACATCCTTTGTAGGTTCAAAGCTTAATTAGGGGCTATGAATTGTTTCTGTACGCCATGTGTGTGTGCACTAGGACACATTGGCATAGGATTATGGGAAGGTGTTGACAGCCCATGACCCTGCTGGAGGCAGGCCAGTAGCAGAGGAGCGTGTGATGGATAGAGTGTAAAAATGCAGGATTAATGAGGTTCTTTGAAGTGAAGAACAGGGAGATCAGTGAAGTGGACCGTAGATGAGCGCAACACCATTAACACAGGCCTGAATCACTTCCTTATGCAGCAGGAAGAGATTTATCTTACACCACAACAGTTTCGACACCAATATAACTGTCATCAGTCACAATTTAAGTCAAAACATCAGATGATAACAGCAGAAATGAAGAATCGCTGCCGTTTGTATCCGTGTGCCCTTACCGAGGACTGAATCCTGGACTTTGGTGTCGGGGTCGTCCATGTAGAGCAGCAGCTGCTGGAACAGGAACTCCAGGTGTGGGCGGCACGAGTGAACGTCATAGTTTTTCCCTAGAGATGAGAACCATGTGCTCAGAGACTTCAGCGCTTCGAGACGGACGTCTTCACTGCTGTCATCCACACGCTTCAGCAGCTCTGAAACATAAACAGACACACTCCTGAAAGCACTTAAATTACAACCTCACAGAGGCATCTAAAAAATCATTAAAGTGTGAAATAACAATTTAGAGAGTCAGAGCAATTCTGTTCCTCCAATGAAAGTGTATGCACACTATACTGTCCCTTTTCAGAAAGGTAATAAAAACACCAAAATGTATTTTCATTGCTTCAAGAGATTCACTAGATGGACTACTTTGATGATGTTTTTATTACCTTTCTGGACATGGACAGTATACCGTACAATCATTCAATGGAGGAAGAGAAAGCTCTCAGACTAAATATAAAATATCTTCCATTCTTCCAAATATCTTCTTTTATGTTCAGCAGAAGAAACAAACTCATACAGGTTTGGAACAACTTAAGGGTGAGTAAATAATGACAGAATTTTCATTTTTGGGTGAACTATCCCTTTAACAAGGATAGCCTTATAAAATCTGATATCCATTTTCCAAACTAAACAAAAATTAAACTAAACTAGAAAAATTATATATTATATGAAAATAAAAAAAATCACACACACACATATATATATATATATATAAAATAAATAACTGACTTTTTATGGAACGCGTATTTATAAATGTCTGGAAAATTTGTGCAAGATTCATAGTTATAGATATGCTTTATTTAACAGAGATAGTCATATAACAGAAACAGACAAGAACTATTGTAAAAGACTGAAAAATTAAATAAAATTAATTAATTAATTAAATTAAAAAATAGCTTAACTGACTTTTTAAAGGCGCTGTCTACTATTATATATATATATATTAAAATAAATGTCTGGAAAATGTGTGTAAGACTCACAGTCATAGATGCTTTTTTAACCTGGATAGTCTTATAACAAAGAAAGAAAGAACGATTATTTATTATATATTAAAATAAATGTTTCAAAAGACGGTATAAAATAATACAATAAAATAAAATCTTTTTTGAACACTACTGAATACTGAAGTACTATTGTATATTAAATGTCTTAAAAATATGTGCAAAGAACATTAACATATTCCATTTATACTATTTAACCTTGTTAGATGGGTTTCAATTGATCATTTTCAATATTTTTTGAACAAGAAGAAAAACGGTGTTATTTCACCATTTAAACAGTCAAATAAAAATACAGACCAATTTCATTTGATGCATGAAAATACGGCTGTAAGCAATAGAAGTTCAATCCATTCAGCATGTGACCTTTGGCTTTGACAGCTACAGTTTGACATCTAATCTACACAACCCATATGGTGGAAAAATGCCTTTTCAATGCTGGATAAACTGAACAATCCAGATATTTAATAAACTGCAATTATATCCTTCACAGCCTCATTTTTATCTGTCATAGTAAATATGCAGCTCTCTTTGATTGTTTTACAGTATGTATGAGGTAAGTATACCTGGATAGATCTTGTTTAGCGAGTCAGTGCTGAGCTGTTGTGTTGTGAGTTTCAGCAGTGAGTGAAGAGATCTACAGGCCAGAAGACGAGCGAGTTTAGAGTCTTCCTCCAGCGCAGAGATCAGCTGAGTACTGAGGGTCTCCTCCACCGACACAACCTGAAACACATTTATTACACACCAACATAACTCACACAAAATCAAACATATACCGTTTAAATAAATGATGTTCACTTGCACTTTCTATTCATCAAAGAATCCTGAACAAAGGTATCATGGTTTCACCAAAAAAATGAACTGTTTTCAACACTGATAATAATCATAAATGTGTCTTGAGCAGTAAATCATCATATTACAATGATTTCTGAAGACGAATAATGATGCTGAAAATTCAGATCTGCCATTACAGAAATAAATTACATTTTAGAATATATTAAAAAGCAAACTCTATTTTAAAATGGAGTATTTCACAATATTAATGTTAACTAAATTTTGATTAAAAAAAGCAGCAAACGAGACTTCTTTCAAAAACATTTGCAGAATACTAAATCTCATTATGCACAATTAATCCAATTAATAATCTCAATCAAAATATAATTCCCTCCACCTGCAAAATGATCATTTAATTAATTGCATTTAAAAATATATATATTGTTTTAAATAATATTATAGTATCTAATTTTACTTGTTTAATTTTGAAAGTAATTTTAATTTTACTTTGAATATGTCACATTACAGAACTTAAAATCAAAATGCGGTTTCATACAGTCTTAAAGTTGAATGGCTCTGCTGTAATGACAGAGTTGATGTTGGTATATTATTACCCGCTCTGCTGGAAAAGCCGCCCCGTGTAGGACAGCTAACAGGCAGCTGAGAGCAGCGGTCCTAACAGCCGCCGCAGATCGTCCCGAACACCATACCAGATTAGGCAACAACAAATCCTGCAGGACCATCTCCATGTATTCACTCAACTTCCTAGAGAGGGAAAACACATTATACAGGCAAACTGATGACAGACATAGAGTAAAAAATAAATAAATAAAAATGTTTTAAATGACAATAAATCAGTTGGGTTATTGACATTATTTTCAGTGTATTTATATTTTACATTTACATTTTTGAGTAACTATGTTTCCATAAAAAAGTTCCAAAATCAGTTACAAAAATGGCTTTGCGTTTGTTTGCAAAACTTTTGCGTTCCCCTGTGAAACATTGCGTTCACTAGCAAAAGTTTATTTTCCCATGAGAAACTTTGCATTCGCTTGGAAACTTAATTGAACGATTCATTCGCTCGCAAAAATGTCGCATTTGCTAGCAAAACCTTTGCGTTCGCTCACAAAACTTCTATTTTCTTTCGAAAGCAAAACCTTCGCGTTTGCTCGTAAAACTGCAGCAGATCAGTTTAATTGCACAGCATCTCAAACGTTGGTCTGATCACTCTGAAATGCATGAGCCAAAGTCTGTCATCAAAATGATTTAGTTTAATTCCCTCCCAGAGGCGCCTTACATGATTGCGTCCCCAAAAACCAGCATCCGGACGCAAGATAAACGTGACAGCATTTATTGCATTTTATCCGCATGCTCTGAGTCACTTATGTTGTAGGAAAAAAAGTGTCAGTTTTGCAGCAAGATATTTTGTACCAATTTCCAAGGAAGTAACTATTTTGTTCTCTTGAACAAATTTCTGCTTTATTCTCAAATGTTTTATGTGACATTCCAATTTTGTGCTACTTTGAATGCAAACTTAATTAATGGCAAAAAATGATTCATGAATGTGGCAAAATATAATAATTATCTTTATTTAAAAACAATAGAAGTCTCAGATATGTCTTCATTCAGATGTGTGTGTGTGTTGTCTTTCCTTTCACTCTCTTATTTCACTTTGCAAATCATAGACCCACATGCAACAAAGGAATTTGAGCTCAACGCCACATGAAAAGAGGGGATTTTGCTACATATCTGAAGGGGACTATCCTGATGCGTTTCTATATTGGTGTAATTATGAAGGGATGTCTTTGAAATACATAGCATTTAGATCCTTATCAGGCATCACAAAAGATCTCCATTCTAAGATCTTTTTAAAATGCATAAATTATTGTAATGATGCATGTTTAAGCCTAAGCAGTGGTGGGCAATAGCAAGAGCTCAGCTGTGTAGTAGTTAACCATTACTGTTGCCTCTCATGTTTCAAAGCTATTGGGTATGATAGTTTGAATATTTTATCAAGAACATTATCATAATCTCTTATGATGCAGAATACACAATAACCGCATTAAGAAAGACCTGTGTTTGTGTGATCAGATGTGACATAAACTAACCCCTGGGAGTCCAGTGTGTTGCTGGCGTCCAGCAGGAGTTTGGACAGCATGGTGAAGATGTGAAGTCTCATCTCAGGTTCTCGACTGGGTTCAACGCAACTCTTTAACAGAGGCAAGAGGGTTGGAAGAAACTCGCCCACCACTGGACCTAAAAGAAAACATACAGATGATAAGACGAAAGAAGAAAATACTGATATTATTATTTTTGTATCTTTTCAATACTACGATACAACAAAGAAGCACAACTGTTGTCAACATTGATAATAATAATAATAAATGTTTCTTAAGCAGCAAATGAGATTTACCATATTAATTTCTCGATTTAAATTGGTAATGATATGGTTTCTTAAATCTAAAATCTTTTCTGTTGATGCATGAACAAAACTTCACTAAACATTTGTAGCGTGCCTGCCATCAAATAATCACAAAAGGCTTTGTGCTTTGTTACTTTTACAATGAAGAAAAGTCTCAACTTTAAAATGATGTCAATTTAATTACAAAATTCACACAATAAATGCCGTTTTGGTGCCCTTTAATACACCATGAGAAATCACTGTAGCCGCCTCAGTTCAAGCGGCAGCTCGGATCAGGCGCTCGTGAACCAATCATATCATCTCCTCTTTACTACTAGTTACAGCAAAAAATAGACATTGGTGAACACCAGAGGGTACGTTGAAATATACATCACAACTTACCAAAATGAATCAGTGTTTCAAGCAGGGAAAGATGTCGATAAATCAACTTGTAGGCTATACAATGTCACTTAACACTACATTTTCCTCAAGAAAGCAATTCAAATGTCCATAAACTCATAAGAGCATTTTGCTAAATACACTGCCATTTAAAAGTTTTTGATCTGTAAGATTTTTAATGTTTTTTTTAATGTTTTTTAAGTCCTTTATGCTCACCAAAGCTGCAAAAATAAGAAGTAATATACAGTAAAATACAGTAATATTGTGAAATATAATTAAAACGTAAAAGAACACATATATACATTTTCAACATTTGTTTTTTAAGCATCAACTCATATCAGAATGATTTCTGAAGGATCATGTGACGCTGAAGACTGGAGTAATGATGTTTTACATCACAGAAATACATTTTAAAACATTTTAACATAAACATTTGAACAATTTTTAAAAAATATATTCAAATAGAAAAGTTATTTTGCTTTTTAATTATATTTCACAATATTGCTGTTTTTGCAGCTTTAGTGAGCATGAGAGACTTCTTCTAAAAACCTCTGATGACATTTTTTTTTGACCTGCAGTGTATATGCATTGTATTACATATTATATTTTTACTTAAACAGTAAGTCATCATTACTTAATTTATGTTTGAATAAATCTGTCATGAAAACAAGTTATTATTACACAGTTTAAAGTCATTTAAATGTTTATGTTTTACCAACAAATTATGTTTTTACTAAACAAGGTTCGGGAGGAGCATGATCGGATAATTGACACAGGTGGAGAGTACTCAGCTAATCAACAATAAGAGGTATATATACACACCCTGCGTCCCAATTCGCAAACTATCCATACTAAATAGTATTCAAAAATAGAATTAGTATGTCCCAAATCGTAGTATGTTGAAAAGAGTATTCCAAAGATACCCGGATTGTTAACTATTTCCGAATCTGACGATGCCTTACAGGGCAGGGATGCACGTAACTAAGCGACAGAGTCCGTTAAAGATGGCGAAGTAGTATGTCCCGAAGCTTGCATACTTTTATAACAAATTATAATCAAGTAGTGAATAATTAAGTATAGAATGTGACTGCTCACTGAGGAAAGTTTGAAGCACTGAATGAGTTCAGTACTGCGTGTGTCTAAACAGAATATGTTCCCCAGCTGCGAATGAAACACACACTCACCTGACTGCATGGCGATGATCTCCAGCTGTGTTTTCTGAACGGAGTAACTAGTCCAGGTGTGATGCGAGTCAGATAGCCAATGCAGCAGATCTGCCATGTGCTGTCGGTACAACTCACATGCTCCACTGAGACCCTGCGCCTCACACAAACTCCTCAATGATTCTTCTGCCTGAGAAAGACAGAGAATAATCTTCACTTATTTAAAGGGGGGGGGGGTGAAATGCTGTTTCATGCATACTGAGCTTTTTACACTGTTAAAGACTTAACATAGACAAAGTTTCAAAAACTAATGTTGGATGTTTGATGGAGTATTTCTGTGTTAAAAATACTCCTTCCGGTTTCTCACAAGTTTCTGAGAGTTTTTTTAGAGTGTGGGTCGGCTTGACGTTGATAAGAGCGGAAGGTCCTTGTATGGGCGGTACGGGCTCTTCTTCTGGTAGGGTGCGTGCGCGCGTGACTAGAGCGAGAGAGGAAATGCACGCCCATAAGCACTCTCTCAGGTGCAGGTTTAGTCGCATACAATAGTCCATAAACCGAATCATGTCCTCATAAACTGCGAGTAAAGACACACAAATATTGACAGGCGCCTAAATACAGTACATACCACAGAGACGGACGTCCTGATGTTGCCGTTTCTCCTGTTCAATTTATTTCAGCCTCCGAATGATTCTGGATCATATATCTATTAGCTGAGATCGATAGCCATGGGTTTCTCCACGCTTGAGGACGTCACCACTTTGCGCGCTCGTCGTTCTTTAGCTCCGCCCACTCGATACTCCTCCAGGCGCTCGTTTTTTTTCCGGAAAGACTCTGTATAGCCTATATTTCTTTTATAAATATAATAAAACTAAAGACTTTTCGGAGATATGAAGGATGCAATACTACTCTATAGGTACTCAAGATTGACATGAGATTGACTGAAACTGAGTGTTTCACCCCCCCTTTAATCTACTGTCCATCCATCTACTACTGTGAACTAAAATAGTTACCCATAGTCACACATAAAGTGACTGATGAATCACAGTTCATGTTTTTAAAGGCACAATCTGTACGTGTTCGCTGCTAGAGGTCACATATTCAAAATAATAACAAAGGTGAAGCTTGATGCTATGAAGGAGAGTAAAACTGTGGATATTACATCATTTACAGGGGACAAGGACAAGGGACGATCCATAATTTAAAATTGAATAATTCAACTGCATGAAATATATCACACTGTGCAAGTGGTTTTTAATAATTTTATTACAAAAATCGTATATATTGTGCGTTTAAAGGTGCATGTAGTATTTTTGCAGTAAAATATCCAAAAACCTCTAGGCCAGTGTTTTGCCATATATTTTTTTCAGTTGAGTTCTTACCATATCCCAATTGTTTCCAACTATTTGTAAATCGTGAGAAAATTGCTATTTTAACCAAGCAGCTGGGGCGTCTGAGGGAGTCAATTGCGTCACCCTCAGTTTCTGGTTTTATTTGGCAGAAACGCTTTACTTTAGCAGTGTGAACAAGTGTCACAGCAGCAGCTGAGCGAATGCACAGAGTAACGTCATAACATCATTTTAAGCACGCATTTTAAATGTATCTAATATGATAAACAGAGCTGCATAACCTCATACTCATGACCTGAAAAGTGGAAATGGCGCCAGTGACTGTGTCCTGTCCCGTCATAATAAAAGTCCTGCTGCTCGCGGTCCATGTGTTTGCGTAACAATCGCTCCAGCGGCTTTTCTCAGCTCCTCAACACTCAGCCCTAGCATCCATGAACATGATTTCTGCCAGAGTCCTTTTTTTTTTTTTTTGTGAGAGTGATATTTTAAAATGTCTAAAATAAAATTATATGAAATTTTTTATTTAATGAATTGTCTACAATACAACTGATAAATCAATATTTCCCCCATCTTTTAGTGGATGTAGCCTGCAATAAGATGGATCAAGCTTTGTTTTAAAAAAAAATATATCGGGATTTGTATTGTAAATCTTAAATAAAAGTTAAGAAGTGAATATTTAGTATTTTATTTGTAACGCTTTCAGTTCCAGTATTTTTAGATCTTTTTAACACATTTAAAACCATTCCGCAGATTTTTCAAAAAAAATTGCGCAGAAATCACAAAAAAATTCCACAGATTCCGTGTGGCCCTGGTCATGTCTAATGTTTAAAGCTGAATTTGTCTATGGAAAATGCCGTACGTGTGGGTTTTACCTTGCTGTGCTGTTGCTGCTCTGAGGCGAGACTCTGAACTGACACCAGAACCTTCAGCAGCTGCAGACTGATGACACCACAGTCCACCTGACACACACACAGCACAGCATCGACACACACCAACAAATGATCCAGATACAGCGCCTGAGAGACAAAAAAAGAGAAACATGCAAAACATTTTATGTATGCACTTTTCATTACTTTTGTTTAATGTGTATTATGTCATTTATTTTTATTTTTTTGGCTTGCAGTTTAATTTTCCTCTGGGATATTTAATTTAATTTAATTTGTTGTTCATTTGACATATTTTGTACTACTTTTACAAATGAACCATTTTTGTCATGCCAATAAAGGACACTAAAACACATCTAAACTCTCTGACCTCAAAAAGCAGTCCAAATAACACAATGAGCTTTTCTTTCCATCAGTCTTGGTTATTTTCCTACCCCCCTACATTTTTATCCACCCTCAAAACCCTGTTGTTTCTCTTTCCGTGCAGTGATCACATGTCTAGACAAAGTGTCACAATCACAGCAACAAGAGGATCATGACACTGTTTCCTCCAATCAGCAGTACTGTCATTAACAGGGCAGGATGATTAACCTGCAGGTGTTTTCACTGGCCTACAGGAAGTGTGTGTGTGTGTGTGTGTGTGTGTGTGTGTGTGTGTGTGTGTGTGTGTGTGTGTGTGTGTGTGTGTGTGTGTTGGGGGGGACAGTTTTACTACTAATTTTAGATGGCAAAACTCAAAAGAACTACAACGAATCAAGGCTTTCTCTTTTTACTTATGTTCAGGACAAGGATATGATTTATGCATGTACTGAACTTATGTATGCGAAAGAAAATACAATAAAATAAAATAACGAGGAAGTAAATAAAATAAAATATGATTAAATACAAAAAAATTAACTAAACAGATGTATGTACAGTAAAAAAATGAGGTAGAAAGAGTTATGCACATGTAAATAAAAAAAATTAAGTAGGGTTCTGCAAAGATAAAATATTATGAGGTAGAAAAAGGGTTGTAAAAATAAATGAATAAAATGGCAGACAGGGTTAAATAAATAAATTCAATATATAAATAGAAAGGGTTATGCACGGGTAAAAATTTAAATTGTATTTACAATTATATTGTTTATAATAATATATGAGGTAGAAAGGGTTATGTACAGAAATAAATAAATAAATATATTAATAAATAATATTAAGGGCTATGCACAGGTAAAAAAAAGAGGTAGGGCTATGTAAAAATAAAAAATAAAATATTATGATTTAGAAAGGGTTAAATGTACAGGTGTGAATAAATAAATAAATAAATCAAAATAAATAAATCAAAAATGGCAGGGCATATATAGTTATGCACAAGTAAAATAAAATAAATAAAATGGAAGACGGCAGACGGTTAAATAAATAAATAAAATATTAAATAGAAAGGGTTATGCACAGGCAAAAAAATAAATAATTGTATTTTATTTAAAATTATATTATTTATAATAATATATGAGGTAGAAAGGGTTATGTACAAAAATTAATACATGAATACATTAATAAAAATATATATTTGGGTTATGCAAAGGTAAAAAAAAGAGGTAGGGTTATGTAAAAAGAAAAAAGAAAATATTATGAGGTAGGAAGGGTAAAATGCACAGGTATAAACACACAAATACAAAAAATGGCAGGTGGCATATATAGTTATGCACATGTAAATAAAGTAAATAAAATATTATAAGTAGACATGGTTATGCACAGGTACTGGCACAAGTTTAAAAAAATTAAACAAAAAAAATTTTTTTTATAAGGTTGATGGTGTGGAGTTTTGATATATATCAAATTTATGAGCTTTATAATTTATGTATTTGCAGATAAACCTATCATGGATCAAGTTAATCTACTTTTTCCATTATGTAATGTAATAATAGACTTTATTTAAAGATGTCACTTCACGGGCAGGTTTCCAGTTCAAACTAACACTCGTGAAACAGAAGCATGTTCTTTAGTTCACGCCTAGGGCTGTCAGAGGAGTGATCAGTGACAGGTCTGACAACTGTTTTAAACCGATCGTCCTATCCAGCACTTTTTGCCATTCATAGCCGTCTGGCTTTTCCTGTCCATAAATATGGCCCTGTCTCCACAACGGCCCCTCAGCAGAAGCATGTCTCGTCCCACCCTGTCTCCAGCTCGACTCTTTTCAGGACAGAGGTGAGCAGGCCACAGCTGTCAGCTATGACGTGAGCAGGCAGGTATGCATAATATGTATATTCACTTATATAGATCTGAAATCGGTTTAGACAGCTGAGATTTACATTCCCGCTTGTAGTCCCATAGCAACACCGAAAACAAAACACAGAGAAAACTGGTGCTTCTGTTTTCCATGTCCTACAGGCATCGCAAAACCAGTTCATAACATATTACCCAAGCGCAAATCTTCTGTTAAAGGCCCACAACATCTAACACATCCTCAAAAGAGGACTGCAGGCGTATTATTTCCTTGCCTTGTTCCTACACTGTACTTTTTTATGATGATTTTGGAAAACAGACAGTCGAAAGTGTCCTGACAACAACTACATCAAAGAGCACGCTGACTTCAAAGCTGCAGTGTACAGGAAAGATCAGAGCATCTGCCTCTGTTCACTCAACAGTGGGTTTCACTGCTACTCCACAGACTGTGGCTCGTGTCCTGAAAAACAGGATTCGTCTTGCTCTTTCGAAATAAGAGTTTGAAGCAATATTTATTGTAGCATGCTCTAAAATTCACTCAAAACTCCCCAGTTGTGACATCATGTCCAGTAAACAAACACGTTTGCTGAAACTGAGCAGTGTTACTTTAGTATTTAAAGGGATAGTTCACCCAAAACCAACTTCCAGACGGAAGACGAGGACTTGTTGAATAAAGTCGTTATTTAGATTAGTTTGTGCGCCAAAAAAAACATTCTCGTAGCTTCATTAAATAATTGTTATTAGAACAACTGCAGTGAGATGGGCACTTTAACAATGTCTTTAGGGCCTTTTATGGGTATTGAAAGAGATGTCATTGCTGCCAATGGAGGCCTTTCTGAGCCATCGGATTTTCTTCATTTGTGTTCTGAGGAGGAACAAAGATCTTATGAACGACTTGGATTTACTAATAAACCTTTTATATTCCATAATATTATTGATTTGAAGGCACTTAAGAACTTGTTTTTGATAATTAACAAAATGTGCAACATCATCAATGTTATTGAACTGAATCGACATTGAACTGATTCGATGAGCTAAATGGTGACACTGTTGGCTTCTGTAGAGCTGTTTATAACTGAAATGAACTCATATCAAAATGAATGAACTTTACTCAGTTACTGAACTGAACTGAATCAACACTGAACTGATTTGAGCCCTTATGGCATCCTCACAATTGGTTTCTGACTTTAGCACATTGATAAGCTAAGGAAGTGTAATTTGTCAAAGATTGAAAAAAGATGGAAAAAAAAAGTGTGAAAGGTCATTTTTAATTAGAATAAACTACCTTTAATGAACTCTTTTCAGCACTGAATTAGATGTCATTTTACACTACCGGTCAAAATATTGGAGTCTGTACGATTTTTTTTGTTTTTGAAAAAGTCTCCATAAATTATGCTCACCAAGGCTGCATTTATTAGATTAAAAAATACAGTAAAAACATTAATATTATGCAATATTATTACAATGTATAAGCGGTTTTCTATTTTAATTTTTTTTAATATGAAATGTATTCCTGTGATGCTCTGTAAAACATTTGTTCTGCTTAATATTTTTATGGAAACATAGATTTTTTTAAAAGAACAGCATTTATTTGAAATATTTTGTGACATTATAAATGTCCTTACTGTCACTTTAATCAATTAAATGCATCCTTGCTGAATAAAAGTATTAAAGGTGGGGTAAGTGCTTTCTGGTAACCGCTGTTAATATTTCAAATCAACAAAACAAACACTCCCCAACACCCAAAACGGTCTCGCCCCTATTTTGATAGCTCCGCCCCACACATACGTAACCCAGGCAACGGCTATGACAGAATCTGCGTGTTACTAATCCAGGATGAATATTCAATGAAAAAGTCCCCCCTTCTATCACAAAAACACAAACCGTTCTCATGAACAACTCGATAGAACACGAGCCGACGGTCCAGCTAACGACATATTACAGTTATGACAAGATTAGAGTTACAGCGATCACAAAAACACAAACCGTTCTCATGAACAACTCGATAGAACACGAGCACGACAGTCCAGCTGACGACATATTACAGTTATGACAAGATTAGTTATAGCGATCACAAAAACACAAACCGTTCTCATGAACAACTCGATAGAACACGAGCACGACAGTCCAGCTAACGACATATTACAGTTATGACAAGATTAGAGTTATAGCGATCACAAAAACACAAACTGTTCTCATGAACAACTCGATAGAACACGAGCCGACGGTCTAGCTAACGACATATTACAGTTATGACAAGATTAGAGTTATAGCGATCACAAAAACACAAACCGTTCTCATGAACAGCTCGATAGAACACGAGCCGACAGTCCAGCTAACGACATATTACAATTATGACAAGATTAGAGTTATAGCGATCACAAAAACACAAACCGTTCTCATGAACAACTCGATAGAACACGAGCACGACAGTCCAACTGACGACATATTACAGTTATGACCGAATAAGGGTTATATAGATCATGAAAAGAGGAAACAAACATATATTAGGAGTATAGTATCTTACTTGTCGGACACATTTTGTGATCTGACACTTTAAACAGACTTAGATGAGATTTAGATGTTCCATACAGTGTGGAAATGAATGGGTTATTTTGAATAATGATGTGCACCGAGCCCTCTCTTCTCACCATCATTAGTAGACACGCCCCTTGTCTGCTGATTGGCTACAAGTTTGTTATTCCACTCGGCCCGAGGCCTTTTTCTAAAACTATTAAAGCAGCACTAGGTAACTTTTCAACCTTCATAATATATTTTTTAAGACTCTTGTGATGATAAATCGACTTACAATAGGTTGAATGACACGTCTGCCATAGCCTGATGGGGTCTGTATCGTTTTTAATCGTACTTTTAAACTTCGGGTTTCGGGTAGTAACCCGAGAACAAAAAGAACTACAAAATTCGACTGCTTTACGGCATATACGTCACTTCCACCAACACCCACACTTCCTTAAATTCGGACGTGCGAGCCCAACTTTGTTCGTCGGATTATAAAGTCATGTCCGAAGCAGCACAGAAAAATAAGAAAGAAAAGGTTTTGTTGGAGGAAAGCAATAAGAGGAAACGAAAAAGTGATGTGATTAAAGGCAGGACGAGGATCAACATGTGACCAGCGTTTGCTCGTCGGCGTGAGCTGAAGGAGTCGTGCCCGACCGATGCTGTCCTGCTTGTTACGGTGAGCTACCACTCAAACATTGAACTGAAGTATCATATAGATTCTGTAAAACGGTAACCAATACACTACTATAATGACGCTGGCTTGTAAACGTGAGTATCGTGATTATTTGGCGTTTGAAAAAAATAAAACCCATGAAATTATATTCATATGACCTGCTGAAACATGCCACTGACTGTAACGTTACCTGGGTTGAAGACATTTCACACACGACGCCAGAAGAACTCTTACTCCTCTTGCAGTGTTCAGGGGAACTGTTAGTGCTGCACCAACCCGCGGGACGCTTTTATGAAGTTATTTGGCCCGCACCGCACCACTGTATATATTTTTACAACCCGCCGCGCACCTGTGATTCCATTAAATAGACTTACGGGGTCCGCGGGTTATGAGACGACCCACGCATCACTAGTTCAGGGCTATCAGGGTTGTCATGTCAACAAATGCACGCGCGATGGCATCCCCTGTTGTAGGATGACAGCTCTTACGACAGTAGTTGAGGACATTATTTTTTCCAAACTGTAGGGGGACCCCGAGAGCAAAAGTAGCCAAGTGCGGCTTTAAAATAACACTTACCCCCCCTTATTGAAAATAAATAAATAAATAAATAAATAAATCCGAGTGATTCCAAACTTTTTTGTCTTATAGTCAACATTTTTATGTCATCTTTGATGAGTTTATTACAATACTTTCTGGGATTGCATTCACCATGAAGGATGCATCCAGTTCTGCATTAGATTAGCCTAATTGATGCTTCTTAAAAGGCATCATAATTATGTTATGAAGCCTTAAAATGCTGTCTAGTTTGGCAGCTCACTAGAATTCAGAACAGAGCTACTGTATTTTTGTTAATACGCATTCAAAGTCAGACTAATTTTCATTCTCTCTCTCCCTCTGGATTTCTAGGCAGTCATTTTATTAGTTACTGTGGCATTAAAAACAGGATCATTTGCCATTTCCTTCCTAAATCTGACAAAAAAATGCACTCGCCTTCCTCTTTTCGTCTCAATCCTCTCTACGGGACAGTCAGAGGTCCTACAACATCTGTGATGAACCATGTCTTTACTGCGGGTCACCATCTCTCAGCCAATGCTGTTGAGGCCACATTGGTTTTACCGAAGGAAAACTTCTGGGAAAAATTCTGAGATGAAACATAGACAGCTGGACCAAAGTATGCCATATTATGGTGGACACAGGGGGGGTCAGGGCAAACTTAGTCATTTTATTTTAGTGCTTTTAATTACACTAAAGAGGGAATTTCTGCAAAGCCCTCTCAGGGGTGGTGACTTGGCACCGAAAAGAGTAAACTCAAAAAATAGAGCGTTATTTTAGATATCAAAGCAAGCCGAATGTGGGTTGAGAGGAAACCAGGGCCAGACTCTTGGGTCTGGGTGGGATTTTTCCACTCAGTCTGACAGAGATATGTTGTAACACATCTGCAAGATGCATATGTGTGTGTGTGGGGGGACTGGAAATATGTAATAAAAGACATTCTTTAGAAAAACTACATTTGAAACACTTATGTCTAAAATAAAACAAGCTAATAAGAGTTATAAACCGTTGTGTGACATGATTTTGTAAAAAACAAACAAAAAAACAACAACACTGCCACAAAGATGTTTGCTGGACACCACTAAGTGGCAGTACTGTTAGTAGTGGTCATTTCTCCTGTTTAATGCTCTAATGTTATTGGTTGGCTGCATAACTGTGCAACAATTGTGATGAATTCCCAGTAAAACATCTACAATTGTCAACTTTGATTGACAATAAATAAATTCTGGTTGCTTTGCTGTGCAAGTCACTGTGTGAACATAACTTTGCAATGGATACTAAGCAATCAAGTGCAGGTAGAAGGCAGAAATGTAATTGACTCTAACCTGTTGGGACCCCTGACAGACTTCAGGGTGCGCGAGCATGTTTCCAATATTTAACAGGTGGGGTCGTAGCACCTCCCTTGAACTGCCTCTTAATACAGCCCCCAGAACCATGAGAGGAGCCCAGGGAGCAGCAGACGAGCAGGAAGCAGAGTCTTCAACGTGAGGTAACAGCAACTTTAGGTAGACCTCCGGACTGACAAATGCTCCCAAGAGCTTTGCTGACTCCAAACACTGTCAAAGAGAGAGAAATTAAGCTATACTCATACACATTTCATAAAATGAAAATAATATAAATTCAATATCAATGTTTAAACAATATACTAAAATACTTTATGTCTTTGCTTAAAGTAGTGTAATAATGAAATAAAACTGGACAAACAGACGAATGAATATCTGTCTGTTGATCTATCTGTGTGTTGATCTATCTGCCTGTCTGTCTGTAGATCTATCTGCCTGTAGATCTATCTATCTGCCTGTCGTTTGATTTATATGTCTGTCTGTTGATCTATCTGTCTGTTGCTCTATCTGGCTGTCATTTGATCTATCTGCCTGTCTGTTGATCTATCTGCCTGTCTGTTGATCTGACTGTCTGTTGATATATCTGCCTGTCTGTTGATCTGTCTGTCTGTCATTTGGTCTGTCTGTTGATCTATCTGCCTCTCTGTTGATCTATCTGTCTGTCTGTTGATCTATCTGCCTCTCTGTTGATCTGTCTGTCTGTCGGTTGGTCTGTCTGTTGATCTATCTGCCTCTCTGTTAATCTATCTTTCTGTCTGTTGATCTATCTGCCTCTCTGTTGATCTATCTGTCTGTTGATCTATCTGCCTGTCTGTTGATCTGACTGTCTGTTAATCTGTCTGCCTTTCTGTTGATCTATCTGTCTGTCTGTTGATCTATCTGACTCTCTGTTGATCTATCTGTCTGTCTGTTGATCTATCTGCCTCTCTGTTGATCTATCTGTCTGTCTGTTGATCTATCTGCCTCTCTGTTGATCTGACCGTCTGTTGATCTGTCTGCCTTTCTGTTGATCTATCTGTCTGTTGATCTATCTGCCTCTCTGTTGATCTATCTGTCTGTCTGTTGATCTATCTGTTGATCTATCTGTCTGTCTGTTGATCTATCTGTCTGTCTGTTGATCTGCCTGTCTGTTGATCTATCTGTCTGTCTGTTGATCTGCCTGTCTGTTGATCTATCTGCCTGTCTGTTGATCTGACTGTCTGTTGATCTGTCTGCCTTTCTGTTGATCTATCTGTCTGTCTGTTGATCTATCTGCCTCTCTGTTGATCTATCTGTCTGTCTGTTGATCTATCTGCCTCTCTGTTGTTCTATCTGTCTGTCTGTTGATCTATCTGCCTCTGTTGATCTATCTGCCTGTCTGTTGATCTATCTGTTGATCTATCTGTCTGTCTGTTGATCTATCTGTCTGTCTGTTGATCTGCCTGTCTGTTGATCTATCTGTCTGTCTGTTGATCTGCCTGTCTGTTGATCTATCTGTCTGTCTGTTGATCTGCCTGTCTGTTGATCTATCTGTCTGTCTGTTGATCTGCCTGTCTGTTGATCTATCTGTCTGTCTGTTGTTCTATCTGTCTGCCTTTCTGTTGATTTATCTGCCTGTCTTTCTGTTAATCTACCTGCCTGTATGTTGATCTATCTGCCTGTCTGTCTGTTGATGTATCTGTCTGTCTGTTGATCTATCTGCCTGTCTGTTGATCTGCCTATCTGTTGATATGTCTGTCTGTCTGTCTGTTGATCTGTTTATCAGACATAAAAATAGATATACAGATAGATAGATAGATTTTTACATTAAATCAAAAATTTTAAAAGATCTTGATTGGTTGTCCTTTTACCTGTGTTCTGACATCAGACTCAGGGTCAGCACAGGCATGGTACAGTACTGTGAGCAGTGACTGCAGGTGTTGTGTACAGTGATCCTCAGCATGCAGCAACAGAACCCGCAGCAGTTGGGACGTCTTCACTCGGGTCTGCACTAACCAGTCACCAATATCCCGGCCCACCGCAGGAAGCAGTTTAGACAGATTCCTCACCACCAGCTCCCTGCAGCCCAGCCCGGGACGCTCTCCTGTCCAAAATAAAAGGGAAAGCATTGTTTTATATTTCAGTGTTCCACAAACACAGCTGGTACCTTTGATTTGTTTTAAACATGCTAAGAATTTTTTTTTTAAAGAAATCTCTTATGCTCAACAACGTATTCATTTGATAAAAAAACAAAAAAAAACAGTAAGGGCTGGCTCACACAGAGCATGTTTTTGCTGATAAAAACCGTTTAGAGCCACATTTTTAAAGTTATTTTTAAGAGCTGTGGTCATGCAGAGATGCTGCAAAAGACACAAGACATAAGCTTTAAAATGTAAAACAGTTTAACCTAAAGTTTAAAATGTAAAAATTAAAAAGTTTGCTGCTTCATATTTTTGTAGAAACTGTGATACATTGCTTTCTCATGATCCTTTGATAAATAGAAAGTCTCTTTGCTTAATAGAAAATCTTTTGAAAACTTTTGTCAATTGTTCTTGCTAAATTAATGTTAATTTTTAAAAATATTATAAATCTTATCCATCCCAAACTTTTCAATGGTTGTGTACATAAAATGATAAATATAAATTTGTGCTGATTATTGATTTAAAAAAAGCAAACATCTGGCTAGCAATACTTTCACATTCAGGTTCACTTTCAACTAGATGGGGCCTTATTCTAGGACAAGATAACTGAGCATCAAAGTCTGTCAAATGATATTTGAGGAATTCATCTGGAGTTTTCATGTCTAATGGACTTAAATAGCCAAATACTTAAGAGTCAATGATTGGATCATTATTGCAGTGATTATAATGTTTCTAGCATGTTATATGTTTGGCAACAGTTCTTTTAACCCTGATTGATGGAGTGTGAAGCTTTTCATTTCTTAAACAACCACGTAGGAACGTGACCATATTCCAAAACACATCATGACCATATTCCAAACTGATGTTGATTGTAAGTATGAGAGCTTGACAAAAAAATGTATGCACCTCTTAATTTAAATGACATTACAGAATTTATTTCCATCAAAATGCCCATCAACTTCTGGTCAAGAGCTTTTATTGACAATGCAAGAGTCCAGAACTCTGTAAAGTCTCCTCCAGCACATCCCAAAGACTTTCAATGAATTTAAGGTCTGGATTCAGAGGCGTTGATTCTAGTGAAAATGATTCTTCATGCCTGATGAATCTTGACATTGTCATCCTGGAATATGGTCATGATGTGTCTTCCTACGTGGTTGTTTAAGAAATGAAAAGCTACACACTCCATCAATCAGGGTTAGAAGAACTGTTGCCAAACATATAACATGTTAGAAACATAATCACTGCAATAATGATCCAATCATTGACTCTTAAGCATTGAATTTTTTTTTTTGGCCAGGCAGTGTATAAAAGAAGGTCAGTCTGTTATTAGTCAGTTTCACCTCCAGATGTGTAAAGGGCAGGTGCAGGCAGCAGAAAGTCCATCTTATCCTTCAGATCATCCTCATTTTCCTTTTCCCATTGAGATCCTACTTGTTTCCATAAGTCCTCAGCAAGAGACCTGGATAAGTTCATTTAAAAATTAGAAGAAGAAAAAAATTATATATATTTTTTACAGGAAAGAACAAGAAGAAATAAGTAAAAAATAAATAAGAAGATAAATACACCACTGTTCAAAGTAGAGGATCAACGGATCACAAAACTCACAGTTCGGATCATATAATGGATTGTATTCACAAAACATTTTATCTTACCACTAAGAGTTCTCCTAAATAGCACTAAACGTTCATACTGTAAACAGTAAATTGTTTCTCTTAAAACCTATTCACAAAGCTTCCGAGAACAACTTTTACTAAGGAATAGAGAGAAGTCTTAAGCTAAGTGTAAGGGCAGGGTTGACCTAGCTGCTATGGATGATGTCATCATGCTTACTAACTATGACAGTGATTGTCCTCAAGAAAAATGTTAGTGTAGAGCCCTGTGTATGGAGATGCGAAAGAGGAATCAATTTGGAGCTTGTGTGTTATCTGGAACTCGCATCTTTTGGGTGTGTGCGGCCGTGCGCTTAGAAAACAGCATGCGAATACAAAATTAAATTCTCCTCTGCCTCTTCTAGCACTGAAATGATTTAAAATCTATTAAATGTGTAAACTAGCAAGACAAAGTCTTACCAACCCCAAACTTTTGAACAGTAGTCTATGTTCCCATCCACCTATTTTTGAGCGCATTTTGGGAAAAAAAAAATGCTGGATAGAAACGCCAAGATGTGCATAAATACAAAAATGTGCATATATTTTTTATCTGCCAAGAAGACATATATAAACTACGATGGAAACACATTTACCGAATAAATCCCTCGATACGGAACAACAATACGAAAAAACTCACATGACTTTGCCTCTGCTGTGGATGTGATTGGATAACTTATTTTTACTAGTTCTCATGACAATACTTATTTCACTGTATATGTTTTCACCTGATTTCTGGGATCTCATCACTGAGACTGCTCAAAAGCAGTGGGATGAGCTTGTGGAAGTAGGAATATCTGTCCGGCAGGTGGAGAAGCCAATCACCCAGGACCACTGTAACGGCCGTCCTCACCTGAAGCGTTTAGCACAACAATAAATCATTCCCTTGTGGAATGCATAACACCTATGTGGCTTGTAAAATAGGAATTATATTTCATATTTAGCAGAAGAATTTCTTGGAGAGATATCAAAGACAAGGCATTTGTTAAATAACGCATCAATCAAGAACATTTTCAAGAACAAGCCTAAATGCTGCCAGCTCACCCTTGGCGAGTCGTCAAATAATCTCTGAGCCAAGTGGGACAAAACGTCATCTACATTTTTGCCTGCACTGGTCCGGATGACCGCGCCAGTGGCCTGAGTGGCCGAAACTCTCACTTGGGAATGCTGGTGAGAAATTGTCTGCAACAGAGGCTTCAGAAGACTCTCAGCCTGTAGGTGAAAATTATCTGGGCAAAGACAGATAGACAGACACTTGCACATTACTATCTCCACTGTGTTTATGATTGTCTTGTTATATGTGATTAAAAGACTAAATTAAATTGGTTTCATCATATAAGGGATTGTGTGTATCTACAGAATATTTAGACTAAACTGCTCAATTGATATGGATTAGTTTTATGAACTCTTTATGAACTGTTTGAAGTGTTAAAGTGGAGGTTGCCTAGCTGTCAGTAAAGGAACAGAAGATGTTAATTTCATCAAAAACATCTTCATTTGTGTTCTGAAGATGAACGAAAGCCTTACAGGTTTGAAATGACATGAGGGCAAGTAAATAATGACAGAATTTTCATTTATGGGTGAACTATCCCTTTAATGAGTTGGTTAATTTGTGCTTGATGATGTTTGGAGCTGAACTTCGCAGGAAGGTCGATCTTCAGGATCGGGCCATCCTGAGATAAAGTGCATATGCATATCAGTAAGATCAAG
Source organism: Pseudorasbora parva (assembly GCF_024679245.1). Taxonomy (NCBI): domain Eukaryota; kingdom Metazoa; phylum Chordata; class Actinopteri; order Cypriniformes; family Gobionidae; genus Pseudorasbora; species Pseudorasbora parva. Next base: position 45,871,316 of record NC_090173.1, on the reverse strand, counting down.
TAATATGTCTGTATGTTTAGATTCATTATACAGGAGTTAAGTGGTAAACGGGGTTTAGATGTGTTGTGTTACACTGTATAGACATACAAGGCATCAGTTTGGCCGTTTTACCATGACAACCAACAATATACATGTACCTAAGGCCAGTTTAATCTATAATGAATCCATACCAAACATACATACTACTCGACTTTAATGATAAAAATGACATGTGAAAGACTATTTATGCATAATATATTGTATTTTAAATGTCTTTTGAAGCACTTCAACAGCTTGAGGGCCACACTTACCAGGAACACACTGTGCAAAACTGATGGTGCATTTACAGCTTTCTTTCTTGACTTCAGGGAAGGGATCTGTGATGGTTCTCTGCAGGATCTTCATCATGTCATCTACGTAGGGGGCCAGTTGTCTGCCGCACACCTCAACCAGCAGAGACAGCATCTCCACCAGAGCCAGCCTGAGCTCCTCCGCCGGCTCCAGAAACTCCTTCCCCCCGAGCCTCTGCGCCAGGGCGGGGATGAGGTAGGGCAGAGAGTCTTCTGGTTTGGGGACAGATCTGATAAACTCTGTGATGATCTGAATAGTAGAGTCTCTGCATGCCTCCGCGGGATCTGACAGACATTTCAGCAGCACCTTCAGCAAACCGTCGAAAAGCTCCTGCAGCGCACCGCTGGACAACCGCTGCTCGATTGTTTCTTTTTTCACCGCGTCTAGAGCTCGTCTTCTTGCGTTTTTGTTATCCTCATTTAAACAGTTTAAATGGCGAGCCAGAGATTTTAAAATATCCACTGCTGCCCGGTTATCACTGGCGGTCGCCATTGCTCCTTCACGTGTTGTTGTTGTTGGTGGTTGTCATGGCGGTTGTTGCCACTACGACTGTAGATTGCGACAGCTAAGATGACTTTACGGTAGATGCACATTCAAAACAATTCAAGTACTTTATTGTACTTTCTTTTTTTTTTACTATGGTCAGAATAATATTTTCCACAAGAAAAAAATATACAGATAATTATAAGACACACAATTGTTTGTAACGAGATGGTGGCATATATAGATATATTTTCTCATTAAGTTATGTATTTGACAATACACAGCACCAACCTTTGATCATAAATAATGTAAGTAAATTCTGCTTATTATAAAATCGTACATGTTTTATGTTGACTGTTTCCATAGTTGCTCGTTGGGGAAACAAATATACATGCGCAGTCATCTCTGAATAAATACATTTGACATAAACCTTCCCGTTTGTAGAGGTTAGGTCTGTGTGATCTGCAAAAAAAAACAAAACAAAAAAACACTTGTAATTCTCATAGACAGTAAAAGGTAATTCTGGATGACGCACAGATCCACAATGACGCTGGCTGAAACATGGGATAATTGTAAATAAATAAATTAATTAAACTAAAGTAATCGCACCCCGTTACTATCTACATAACAGTTATACATATGTGTATATATATATATATATATATATATATATATATATATATATATATATATATATATATATATATATATATATATATATATATATATATATATATATATATATATACTTCCCCCCCCCCCTTTCTTAATGATGTATTTTATTAATGCCTGTATCAGTGGCAGTGTCCAATCGGGAGACGGATTGACGTCATAGCGTTCGCGAGCAGCAGGACCAAACAAGCAACATCCCAGAGCGCGAGCCCTGCATCTCCGCCTCATAACGGTAAGCCAAATTAACGTCAAATACTGTGACACACGCGACTGTTTTCAGCTTAATATAACGGCAGATGCGGTTTTCAAGATAATACATGACTAAAACCATTTATACACCGCAAAGGTTTGTATTTTGAAGCGAATAAGCTGTGATTAAAACGTAAACAGGTGATCACAGAGTGATGCTCGAACGCTCCGCCAACACACCGACGGTTCGTTTTTCACGCACGACTG